>NW_026290959.1:0-187500 GCF_023373465.1 Oncorhynchus keta | reverse complement strand
ACTACACTGTAGTAGTTACAGATCCATACAGCCTCCATCCTACTAAACTACACTGTAGTAGTTACAGATCCATACAGCCTCCATCCTAAACTACACTGTAGTAGTTACAGATCCATACAGCCTCCATCCTACTAAACTACACTGTAGTAGATCCATACAGACTAAACTACACTGTAGTAGTTACAGATCAGCCTCCATCCTACTAAACTACACTGTAGTAGTTACAGATCCATACAGCCTCCATCCTCCTACTAAACTACACTGTAGTAGTTACAGATCCATACAGCCTCCATCCTACTAAACTACACTGTAGTAGTTACAGATCCATACAGCCTCCATCCTACTAAACTACACTGTAGTAGTTACAGACCCATACAGCCTCCATCCTACTAAACTACACTGTAGTAGTTACAGATCCATACAGTATCCTACTAAACTACACTGTAGTAGTTACAGATCCAGAGCCTCCATCCTACTAAACTACACTGTAGTAGTTACAGATCCATACAGCATCCTACTAAACTACACTGTAGTAGTTACAGATCCATACAGCCTCCATCCTACTAAACTACACTGTAGTAGTTACAGACCCATACAGCCTCCATCCTACTAAACTACACTGTAGTAGTTACAGATCCATACAGCCTCCATCCTACTAAACTACACTGTAGTAGTTACCTACAGCCTCCATCCTAAACTAAACTACACTCCTACTAAACTACACTAGTTACAGATCCATACAGCCTCCATCCTACTAAACTACACTGTAGTAGTTACAGATCCATACAGCCTCCATCCTACTAAACTACACTGTAGTAGTTACAGATCCATACAGCCTCCATCCTACTAAACTACACTGTAGTAGTTACAGATCCATATCCTACTAGCCCATCCATCCTACTAAACTACACTGTAGTAGTTACAGATCCATACAGCCTCCATCCTACTAAACTACACTGTAGTAGTTACAGATCCATACAGCCTCCATCCTACTAAACTACACTGTAGTAGTTACAGATCCATACAGCCTCCATCCTACTAAACTACACTGTAGTAGTTACAGATCCATACAGCCTCCATCCTACTAAACTACACTGTAGTAGTTACAGATCCATACAGCCTCCATCCTACTAAACTACACTGTAGTAGTTACAGATCCATACAGCCTCCATCCTACTAAACTACACTGTAGTAGTTACAGATCCATACAGCCTCCATCCTACTAAACTACACTGTAGTAGATACAGATCCATACAGCCTCCATCCTACTAAACTACACTGTAGTAGTTACAGACCCATAGAGCCTCCATCCTACTAAACTACACTGTAGTAGTTACAGATCCATACAGCCTCCATCCTACTAAACTACACTGTAGTAGTTACAGATCCATACAGCCTCCCATCCTACCTAAACTACACTGTAGTAGTTACAGACCCATACAGCCTCCATCCTACTAAACTACACTGTAGTAGTTACAGATCCATACATCCTACTAAACTACACTGTAGTTTACAGATCCATACAGCCTCCATCCTACTAAACTACACTGTAGTAGTTACAGATCCATACAGCCTCCATCCTACTAAACTACACTGTAGTAGTTACAGATCCATACAGCCTCCATCCTACTAAACTACACTGCAGATCCATACAGCCTCCATCCTACTAAACTACACTGTAGTAGTTACAGATCCATACAGCCTCCATCCTACTAAACTACACTGTAGTAGTTACAGATCCATACAGCCTCCATCCTACTAAACTACACTGTAGTAGTTACA
The DNA here is from genome assembly GCF_023373465.1 of Oncorhynchus keta. NCBI lineage: Eukaryota > Metazoa > Chordata > Actinopteri > Salmoniformes > Salmonidae > Oncorhynchus > Oncorhynchus keta. The sequence goes on along the minus strand of NW_026290959.1, from coordinate 185,718 downwards.
GATCCATACAGCATCCTACTAAACTACACTGTAGTAGTTACAGATCCATACAGCCTCCATCCTACTAAACTACACTGTAGTAGTTACAGATCCATACAGCCTCCATCCATAAACTACACTGAGCCTATCCTACTAAACTACACTGTAGTAGTTACAGATCCATACAGCCTCCATCCTACTAAACTACACTGTAGTAGTTACAGATCCATACAGCCTCCATCCTACTAAACTACACTGTAGTAGTTACAGACCCATACAGCCTCCATCCTACTAAACTACACTGTAGTAGTTACAGATCCATACAGCCTCCATCCTACTAAACTACACTGTAGTAGTACAGATCCATACAGCCTCCATCCTACTAAACTAGCATCCTACTAAACTACACTGTAGTAGTTACAGATCCATACAGCCTCCATCCTACTAAACTACACTGTAGTAGTTACAGATCCATACAGCCTCCATCCTACTAAACTACACTGTAGTAGTTACAGATCCATACAGCCCATCCTACTAAACTACACTGCAGATCCATCCCTCCATCCTACTAAACTACACTGTAGTAGTTACAGATCCATACAGCCTCCATCCTACTAAACTACACTGTAGTAGTTACAGATCCATACAGCCTCCATCCTACTAAACTACACTGTAGTAGTTACAGATCCATACAGCCTCCATCCTACTAAACTACACTGTAGTAGTTACAGATCCATACAGCCTCCATCCTACTAAACTACACTGTAGTAGTTACAGATCCATACAGCCTCCATCCTACTAAACTACACTGTAGTAGTTACAGATCCATACAGCCTCCATCCTACTAAACTACACTGTAGTAGTTACAGATCCATACAGCCTCCATCCTACTAAACTACACTGTAGTAGTTACAGATCCAGAGCCTCCATCCTACTAAACTACACTGTAGCAGATCCATCCTCCAAAAACTACACTGTAGTAGTTACAGTTACAGATCCATACAGCCTCCATCCTACTAAACTACACTGTAGTAGTTACAGATCCATAAACTAGCCATCCATCCTCCATCCTAAAACTACACTGTAGTAGTTACAGATCCATACAGCCTCCATCCTACTAAACTACACTGTAGTAGTTACAGATCCATACAGCCTCCATCCTACTAAACTACACTGTAGTAGTTACAGATCCATCCTACAGCCTCCATCCTACTAAAACTACACTGTAGTAGTTACAGATCCATACAGCCTCCATCCTACTAAACTACACTGTAGTAGTTACAGACCCATACAGCCTCCATCCTACTAAACTACACTGTAGTAGTTACAGATCCATACAGCCTCCATCCTACTAAACTACACTGTAGTAGTTACAGATCCATACAGCCTCCATCCTACTAAAGTTACAGATCCATACACTCCATCCTACTAAACTACACTGTAGTAGTTACAGACCCATACAGCCTCCATCCTACTAAACTACACTGTAGTAGTTACAGATCCATACAGCCTCCATCCTACTAAACTACACTGTAGTAGTTACAGATCCATACAGCCTCCATCCTACTAAACTACACTGTAGTAGTTACAGATCCATACAGCCTCCATCCTACTAAACTACACTGTAGTAGTTACAGATCCATACAGCCTCCATCCTACTAAACTACACTGTAGTAGTTACAGATCCATACAGCCTCCATCCTACTAAACTACACTGTAGTAGTTACAGATCCATACAGCCTCCATCCTACTAAACTACACTGTAGTAGTTACAGATCCATACAGCCTCCATCCTACTAAACTACACTGTAGTAGTTACAGACCCATACAGCCTCCATCCTACTAAACTACACTGTAGTAGTTACAGATCCATACAGCCTCCATCCTACTAAACTACACTGTAGTAGTTACAGATCCATACAGCCTCCATCCTACTAAACTACACTGTAGTAGTTACAGACCCATACAGATCCACACTGTAGTAGTTACAGATCCATCAGCATCCTACTAAACTACACTGTAGTAGTTACAGATCCATACAGCCTCCATCCTACTAAACTACACTGTAGTAGTTACAGATCCATACAGCCTCCATCCTACTAAACTACACTGTAGTAGTTACAGATCCATACAGCCTCCATCCTACTAAACTACACTGTAGTAGTTACAGATCCATACAGCCTCCATCCTACTAAACTACACTGTAGTAGTTACAGATCCATACAGCCTCCATCCTACTAAACTACACTGTAGTAGTTACAGACCCATCCTACTAAACTACACTGCCTCCATCCTACTAAACTACACTGTAGTAGTTACAGATCCATACAGCCTCCATCCTACTAAACTACACTGTAGTAGTTACAGATCCATACAGCCTCCATCCTACTAAACTACACTGTAGTAGTTACAGATCCATACAGCCTCCATCCTACTAAACTACACTGCCTCCATCCTACTAAACTACACTGTAGTTACAGATCCATACAGCCTCCATCCTACTAAACTACACTGTAGTAGTTACAGATCCATACAGCCTCCATCCTACTAAACTACACTGTAGTAGTTACAGATCCATACAGCCTCCATCCTACTAAACTACACTGTAGTAGTTACAGATCCATACAGCCTCCATCCTACTAAACTACACTGTAGTAGTTACAGATCCATACAGCCTCCATCCTACTAAACTACACTGTAGTAGTTACAGATCCATACAGCCTCCATCCTACTAAACTACACTGTAGTAGTTACAGATCCATACAGCCTCCATCCTAAACTACACTGTAGTAAACAGATCCATACACTCCATCCTACTAAACTACACTGTAGTAGTTACTCCATCCTACTAAACTACACTGTAAAGTTACAGATCCATACAGCCTCCATCCTACTAGTAGTTACAGATCCATACAGCCTCCATCCTACTAAACTACACTGTAGTAGTTACAGATCCATACAGCCTCCATCCTACTAAACTACACTGTAGTAGTTACAGATCCATACAGCCTCCATCCTACTAAACTACACTGTAGTAGTTACAGATCCATACAGCCTCCATCCTACTAAACTACACTGTAGTAGTTACAGATCCATACAGCCTCCATCCTACACTGTAGTAGTTACAGATCCATACAGCCTCCATCCTACTAAACTACACTGTAGTAGTTACAGATCCATACAGCCTCCATCCTACTAAACTACACTGTAGTAGTTACAGATCCATACAGCCTCCATCCTACTAAACTACACTGTAGTAGTTACAGATCCATACAGCCTCCATCCTACTAAACTACACTGTAGTAGTTACAGACCCATACAGCCTCCATCCTACTAAACTACACTGTAGTAGTTACAGATCCATACAGCCTCCATCCTACTAAACTACACTGTAGTAGTTACAGATCCATACAGCCTCCATCCTACTAAACTACACTGTAGTAGTTACAGATCCATACAGCCTCCATCCTACTAAACTACACTGTAGTAGTTACAGATCCATACAGCCTCCATCCTACTAAACTACACTGTAGTAGTTACAGATCCATACAGCCTCCATCCTACTAAACTACACTGTAGTAGTTACAGATCCATACAGATCCTACTAAACTACAGCAGATCCATCCATCCTACTAAACTACACTGTAGTAGTTACAGATCCATACAGCCTCCATCCTACTAAACTACACTGTAGTAGTTACAGATCCATACAGCCTCCATCCTACTAAACTACACTGTAGTAGTTACAGATCCATACAGCCTCCATCCTACTAAACTACACTGTAGTAGTTACAGATCCATACAGCCTCCATCCTACTAAACTACACTGTAGTAGTTACAGATCCATACAGCCTCCATCCTACTAAACTACACTGTAGTAGTTACAGATAGTCCTACTAAACTACACTGATCCATACAGCCTCCATCCTACTAAACTACACTGTAGTAGTTACAGATCCATACAGCCTCCATCCTACTAAACTACACTGTAGTAGTTACAGACCCATACAGCCTCCATCCTACTAAACTACACTGTAGTAGTTACAGATCCATACAGCCTCCATCCTACTAAACTACACTGTAGTAGTTACAGATCCATACAGCCTCCATCCTACTAAACTACACTGTAGCAGTTACAGATCCATACAGCCTCCATCCTACTAAACTACACTGTAGTAGTTACAGATCCATACAGCCTCCATCCTACTAAACTACACTGTAGTAGTTACAGATCCATAGAGCCTCCATCCTACTAAACTACACTGTAGTAGTTACAGATCCATACAGCCTCCATCCTACTAAACTACACTGTAGTAGTTACAGATCCATATAGCTATGGAGCCTCCATCCTACTAAACTACACTGTAGTAGTTACAGACCCATAGAGCCTCCATCCTACTAAACTACACTGTAGTAGTTACAGATCCATACAGCCTCCATCCTACTAAACTACACTGTAGTAGTTACAGATCCATACAGCCTCCATCCAACTAAACTACACTGTAGTAGTTACAGATCCATAGAGCCTCCATCCTACTAAACTACACTGTAGTAGTTACAGATCCATACAGCCTCCATCCTACTAAACTACACTGTAGTAGTTACAGATCCATACAGCCTCCATCCTACTAAACTCCATCCTACTGTAGTAGTTTACAGATCCATACAGCCTCCATCCTACTAAACTACACTGTAGTAGTTACAGATCCATAAACAGCCTCCATCCTACTAAACTACACTGTAGTAGTTACAGATCCATACAGCCTCCATCCTACTAAACTACACTGTAGTAGTTACAGATCCATACAGCCTCCATCCTACTAAACTACACTGTAGTAGTTACAGATCCATACAGCCTCCATCCTACTAAACTACACTGTAGTAGTTACAGATCCATACAGCCTCCATCCTACTAAACTACACTGTAGTAGTTACAGATCCATACAGCCTCCATCCTACTAAACTACACTCAGATCCATCCATCCTACTAAACTACACTGTAGTAGTTACAGACCCATACAGCCTCCATCCTACTAAACTACACTGTAGTAGTTACAGATCCATACAGCCTCCATCCTACTAAACTACACTGTAGTAGTTACAGACCCATACAGCCTCCATCCTACTAAACTACACTGTAGTAGTTACAGATCCATACAGCCTCCATCCTACTAAACTACACTGTAGTAGTTACAGATCCATACAGCCTCCATCCTACTAAACTACACTGTAGTAGTTACAGATCCATACAGCCTCCATCCTACTAAACTACACTGTAGTAGTTACAGACCCATACAGCCTCCATCCTACTAAACTACACTGTAGTAGTTACAGATCCATACAGCCTCCATCCTACTAAACTACACTGTAGTAGTTACAGATCCATACAGCCTCCATCCTACTAAACTACACTGTAGTAGTTACAGATCCATACAGCCTCCATCCTACTAAACTACACTGTAGTAGTTACAGATCCATACAGTAGTAGTTACTCCATCCCTCCATCCTAAACTACACTGTAGTAGTTACAGATCCATACAGCCTCCATCCTACTAAACTACACTGTAGTAGTTACAGATCCATACAGCCTCCATCCTACTAAACTACACTGTAGTAGTTACAGACCCATACAGCCTCCATCCTACTAAACTACACTGTAGTAGTTACAGATCCCATACAGCCTCCATCCTACTAAACTACACTGTAGTAGTTACCTAAACTACACTGTAGTAGTTACAGATCCATACAGCCTCCATCCTACTAAACTACACTGTAGTAGTTACAGATCCATACAGCCTCCATCCTACTAAACTACACTGTAGTAGTTACAGATCCATACAGCCTCCATCCTACTAAACTACACTGTAGTAGTTACAGATCCATACAGCCTCCATCCTACTAAACTACACTGTAGTAGTTACAGATCCATACAGCCTCCATCCTACTAAACTACACTGTAGTAGTTACAGATCCATACAGCCTCCATCCTACTAACTACACTGTAGTAGTTACAGATCCATAGAGCCTCCATCCTACTAAACTACACTGTAGTAGTTAGATCCATACAGCCTCCATCCTAAACTACACTGTAGTAGTTACAGATCCATACAGCCTCCATCCTATCTAAACTACACTGTAGTAGTTACAGATCCATACAGCCTCCATCCTACTAAACTACACTGTAGTAGTTACAGATCCATACAGCCTCCATCCTACTAAACTACACTGTAGTAGTTACAGATCCATACAGCCATCCTACTCCATACAGACCCATCCATCCTACTAAACTACACTGTAGTAGTTACAGACCCATAGAGCCTCCATCCTACTAAACTACACTGTAGTAGTTACAGATCCATACAGCCTCCATCCTACTAAACTACACTGTAGTAGTTACAGATCCATACAGCCTCCATCCTACTAAACTACACTGTAGTAGATACAGATCCATACAGCCTCCATCCTACTAAACTACACTGTAGTAGTTACAGACCCATAGAGCCTCCATCCTACTAAACTACACTGTAGTAGTTACAGATCCATACAGCCTCCATCCTACTAAACTACACTGTAGTAGTTACAGATCCATACAGCCTCCATCCTACTAAACTACACTGTAGTAGTTACAGACCCATACAGCCTCCATCCTACTAAACTACACTGTAGTAGTTACAGATCCATACAGCCTCCATCCTACTAAACTACACTGTAGTAGTTACAGACCCATACAGCCTCCATCCTACTAAACTACACTGTAGTAGTTACAGATCCATACAGCCTCCATCCTACTAAACTACACTGTAGTAGTTACAGATCCATACAGCCTCCATCCTACTAAACTACACTGTAGTAGTTACAGATCCATACAGCCTCCATCCTACTAAACTACACTGTAGTAGTTACAGATCCATACAGCCTCCATCCTACTAAACTACACTGTAGTAGTTACAGATCCATACAGCCTCCATCCTACTAAACTACACTGTAAACTACACTGTAGTTACAGATCCATAGAGCCTCCATCCTACTAAACTACACTGTAGTAGTTACAGATCCATACAGCCTCCATCCTACTAAACTACACTGTAGTAGTTACAGATCCATATAGCTATCCTACTAAACTACACTGGAGCCCCATCCATCCTACTAAACTACACTGTAGTAGTTACAGATCCATACAGCCTCCATCCTACTAAACTACACTGTAGTAGTTACAGATCCATACAGCCTCCATCCTACTAAACTACACTGTAGTAGTTACAGATCCATACAGCCTCCATCCTACTAAACTACACTGTAGTAGTTACAGATCCATAGAGCCTCCATCCTACTAAACTACACTGTAGTAGTTACAGATCCATACAGCCTCCATCCTACTAAACTACACTGTAGTAGTTACAGATCCATACAGCCTCCATCCTACTAAACTACACTGTAGTAGTTACAGATCCATACAGCCTCCATCCTACTAAACTACACTGTAGTAGTTACAGATCCATAGAGCCTCCATCCTACTAAACTACACTGTAGTAGTTACAGATCCATACAGCCTCCATCCTACTAAACTACACTGTAGTAGTTACAGATCCATACAGCTATAGAGCCTCCATCCTACTAAACTACACTGTAGTAGTTACAGATCCATACAGCCTCCATCCTACTAAACTACACTGTAGTAGTTACAGATCCATACAGCCTCCATCCTACTAAACTACACTGTAGTAGTTACAGATCCATACAGCCTCCATCCTACTAAACTACACTGTAGTAGTTACAGATCCATAGCCTCCATCCTACTAAACTACACTGTAGTAGTTACAGATCCATACAGCCTCCATCCTACTAAACTACACTGTAGTAGTTACAGACCCATACAGCCTCCATCCTACTAAACTACACTGTAGTAGTTACAGACCCATACAGCCTCCATCCTACTAAACTACACTGTAGTAGTTACAGACCCATACAGCCTCCATCCTACTAAACTACACTGTAGTAGTTACAGATCCATACAGCCTCCATCCTACTAAACTACACTGTAGTAGTTACAGACCCATACAGCCTCCATCCTACTAAACTACACTGTAGTAGTTACAGATCCATACAGCCTCCATCCTACTAAACTACACTGTAGTAGCTACAGACCCATACAGATCCATACAGCCTCCATCCTACTAAACTACACTGTAGTAGTTACAGATCCATACAGCCTCCATCCTACTAAACTACACTGTAGTAGTTACAGATCCATACAGCGCTTGTTTATGATAGACAAGACGGTCCACCTGTGTTAATTAGCTATCTATCATGCTCTGAACACCTGGTAGTAAAGGGGAAGTGTCGTGGAAGTGTAGTTTCCTCGGATTGAAGCTGCCATAGCTGTATACATCTGTGCAGAAACTGTTACACGTATATTTTTTCATTTTGAACGATTCTTTCTTGCTGATGTTTCGAAAAGCCATAAAGCAAAGCTATGATTGGCGTTTCTAAATGATTATTGACGTTTCAAAACATTTAAAAAAGTCGGGATTGTAGTTGACGTGAAACAGTCCTGGGCGAAGCTGAGAAGTGTAGGGAGAAGGCAGGATGTCTTCTCGAGTTTGAGAGGTAAATGTTACTTCTACGGACTCTTATGTGTAACGGGAACTGAGTAATGATCAAGGCGAAAACCCATCAACTCATACTGCGAACACGTGGTGTTGGCCAAAGACCCAAAACAAATATTACTTTATAGGCTTCCCCTGTCTTGGATAATGTGGCTATTCACTATGATCCTGTTGGACGAGTACCTTATATAACACACACACACACACATCTATTATATTCCAACTGGAGTACATCTGTAAATTCAGACAATTCAACGGAGAGAGAGAATTAACTGACAAACCGTAGGAATTAGAGGTAAAGGAAAACTACAGGACATGATTGACATTGGTTTTCCGCTTGCATTTAAAATAGTACGGCTGTCTACCATCTAGCCGACACGGTTCGGGTGCTCAGGTAACCTAAAAGACATAAAAGACGCCCGTTCCTTTCTTACCCTTTTTCCTTCCGATCGGGAGAGATTTGTCCACGTGTATATTTTCCAACAGTGTGTTGACCGAGGTGCATTCCTTTACCATCCAACTGCGCTGATTTGAAGCGTTTTAAAGTTTCAGAAAAGGAGAAGCGGCTCTAAAACGCAGATTGTTCCTGGTCGCCATATCGGCTCGACTGACTGACGGCGTTACGCAGACTTCCATTGACTTTATTACAGTCGTAACTCTGCACTTTACAACTCAGCTGGTGTCCTTTGTATATCAGGCCTCTAGAGTAGGAGCAATAGTACCACATAGTGGCTTCCCATAAGCATGACCATAGTTGGGCCAGTTCAAAGTCGACCACTATAATAGACCCATATCATATGGGACCAATGGAGTAGAAGAGAAGAAGTCCACCTTTATCTAGAGAGACGAGTAAAAATACAAAACACAGCCTCTTCAAACAGTCACACAAAAAAAAAGAGTGTCATGGCCAGTACGGGTATCGAACCCGCGACCTTCGCGTTATTAGCACGACGCTCTAACCAACTGAGCTAACCGGCCAAGTGAACACAGTGGAACACATTTAGTGGTTTATCCGGTGAAAAACAACCCGTCTGCTTTTTATAAACCCTACAATAGTATTATCTGCTCATCTAGATTTACACGAATTCTCCAAACAGTTACAAAATATAATGATATATATATATATATTATTCTTATCATGTTATGATATCACATGCAGTAAATTTCTCGGTGGAAATGTCGTGAACGGTGTTGTCTGCTCCGTTCCCACGTCGGGCGCGTCCAAACGCTCTGCGTCAGCGTCGATACGGATCCGCCAGTTGCGACGGCACTGACAAGATGGTGGATAGGACAGGAGGAACAAAACACAGCTAATATGTATAGTTGACAGCGTGTAAATGGCCTTTTTTGGGGGATTTTAAGTTAGCCAAAACGATTACGAGATCGGAGCGTTTCATATCTATTGAATTTGGGTTGATGTTTGCGAGACGCAGGACCAAATATGTTGTTTTCTGGCTGCGGGATGAAGGACCCCATCGGATACAGGACATAACGACGAGACAGCCAGTAGTCCGATAGATAATCAGTGATATTACATCGTGAATTAACTTTACGGGTAAAAAAATAAATCCATTGAAACCGTTCACTAGTTCGGTCCAGCTAACGTTGTCTGTTTTCCTGGTTGATGTGTTGTCACTGTGCAGCTGTCTGGTTTCCTGGTTGATGTGTTGTCACTGTGCAGCTGTCTGGTTTCCTGGTTGATGTGTTGTCACTGTGCAGCTGTCTGGTTTCCTGGTTGATGTGTTGTCATTGTGCAGCTGTCTGGTTTCCTGGTTGATGTGTTGTCACTGTGCAGCTGTCTGGTTTCCTGGTTGATGTGTTGTCATTGTGCAGCTGTCTGGTTTCCTGGTTGATGTGTTGTCATTGTGCAGCTGTCTGTTTTCCTGGTTGATGTGTTGTCACTGTGCAGCTGTCTGGTTTCCTGGTTGATGTGTTGTCACTGTGCAGCTGTCTGTTTTCCTGGTTGATGTGTTGTCACTGTGCAGCTGTCTGGTTTCCTGGTTGATGTGTTGTCACTGTGCAGCTGTCTGGTTTCCTGGTTGATGTGTTGTCACTGTGCAGCTGTCTGGTTTCCTGGTTGATTTGTTGTCATTGTGCAGCTGTCTGGTTTCCTGGTTGATGTGTTGTCACTGTGCAGCTGTCTGGTTTCCTGGTTGATGTGTTGTCACTGTGCAGCTGTCTGGTTTCCTGGTTGTTGTCACTGTGCAGCTGTCTGGTTTCCTGGTTGATGTGTTGTCACTGTGCAGCTGTCTGGTTTCCTGGTTGATGTGTTGTCACTGTGCAGCTGTCTGTTTTCCTGGTTGATGTGTTGTCACTGTGCAGCTGTCTGGTTTCCTGGTTGATTTGTTGTCACTGTGCAGCTGTCTGTTTTCCTGGTTGATGTGTTGTCACTGTGCAGCTGTCTGGTTTCCTGGTTGATTTGTTGTCACTGTGCAGCTGTCTGGTTTCCTGGTTGATTTGTTGTCACTGTGCAGCTGTCTGTTTTCCTGGTTGATTTGTTGTCACTGTGTGTCTGATTTGTTGTCACTGTGCAGCTGTCTGGTTTCCTGGTTGTTGTCACTGTGCAGCTGTCTGGTTTCCTGGTTGATTTGTTGTCACTGTGCAGCTGTCTGGTTTCCTGGTTGATGTGTTGTCACTGTGCAGCTGTCTGGTTTCCTGGTTGATTTGTTGTCATTGTCTGGTTTCCTGGTTGATGTGTTGTCACTGTGCAGCTGTCTGGTTTCCTGGTTGATGTGTTGTCACTGTGCAGCTGTCTGGTTTCCTGGTTGATTTGTTGTCACTGTGCAGCTGTCTGTTTTCCTGGTTGATGTGTTGTCACTGTGCAGCTGTCTGGTTTCCTGGTTGATGTGTTGTCACTGTGCAGCTGTCTGGTTTCCTGGTTGATTTGTTGTCACTGTGCAGCTGTCTGGTTTCCTGGTTGATTTGTTGTCACTGTGCAGCTGTCTGTTTTCCTGGTTGATGTGTTGTCACTGTGCAGCTGTCTGTTTTCCTGGTTGATTTGTTGTCACTGTGCAGCTGTCTGTTTTCCTGGTTGATTTGTTGTCACTGTGCAGCTGTCTGGTTTCCTGGTTGATTTGTTGTCACTGTGCAGCTGTCTGGTTTCCTGGTTGATTTGTTGTCATTGTGCAGCTGTCTGTTTTCCTGGTTGATTTGTTGTCACTGTGCAGCTGTCTGGTTTCCTGGTTGATGTGTTGTCACTGTGCAGCTGTCTGTTTTCCTGGTTGATGTGTTGTCACTGTGCAGCTGTCTGTTTCCTGGTTGATGTGTTGTCACTGTGCAGCTGTCTGTTTTCCTGGTTGATTTGTTGTCACTGTGCAGCTGTCTGGTTTCCTGGTTGATTTGTTGTCACTGTGCAGCTGTCTGGTTTCCTGGTTGATGTGTTGTCACTGTGCAGCTGTCTGGTTTCCTGGTTGATTTGTTGTCACTGTGCAGCTGTCTGGTTTCCTGGTTGATTTGTTGTCATGTGCAGCTGTCTGGTTTCCTGGTTGATTTGTTGTCACTGTGCAGCTGTCTGGTTTCCTGGTTGATGTGTTGTCACTGTGCAGCTGTCTGGTTTCCTGGTTGATGTGTTGTCACTGTGCAGCTGTCTGGTTTCCTGGTTGATGTGTTGTCACTGTGCAGCTGTCTGGTTTCCTGGTTGATGTGTTGTCACTGTGCAGCTGTCTGTTTTCCTGGTTGATTTGTTGTCACTGTGCAGCTGTCTGGTTTCCTGGTTGATGTGTTGTCACTGTGCAGCTGTCTGTTTTCCTGGTTGATGTGTTGTCACTGTGCAGCTGTCTGGTTTCCTGGTTGATGTGTTGTCACTGTGCAGCTGTCTGTTTTCCTGGTTGATGTGTTGTCACTGTGCAGCTGTCTGTTTTCCTGGTTGATGTGTTGTCACTGTGCAGCTGTCTGGTTTCCTGGTTGATGTGTTGTCACTGTGCAGCTGTCTGGTTTCCTGGTTGATGTGTTGTCACTGTGCAGCTGTCTGGTTTCCTGGTTGATGTGTTGTCACTGTGCAGCTGTCTGTTTTCCTGGTTGATGTGTTGTCATTGTGCAGCTGTCTGGTTTCCTGGTTGATGTGTTGTCACTGTGCAGCTGTCTGGTTTCCTGGTTGATGTGTTGTCACTGTGCAGCTGTCTGGTTTCCTGGTTGATGTGTTGTCACTGTGCAGCTGTCTGGTTTCCTGGTTGATGTGTTGTCACTGTGCAGCTGTCTGTTTTCCTGGTTGATGTGTTGTCACTGTGCAGCTGTCTGGTTTTGGTTGATTTGTTGTCCTGGTTGATGTGTTGTCACTGTGCAGCTGTCTGGTTTCCTGGTTGATGTGTTGTCACTGTGCAGCTGTCTGTTTTCCTGGTTGATGTGTTGTCACTGTGCAGCTGTCTGGTTTCCTGGTTGATGTGTTGTCACTGTGCAGCTGTCTGGTTTCCTGGTTGATGTGTTGTCACTGTGCAGCTGTCTGGTTTCCTGGTTGATGTGTTGTCACTGTGCAGCTGTCTGGTTTCCTGGTTGATTTGTTGTCACTGTGCAGCTGTCTGGTTTCCTGGTTGATGTGTTGTCACTGTGCAGCTGTCTGTTTTCCTGGTTGATTTGTTGTCACTGTGCAGCTGTCTGGTTTCCTGGTTGATGTGTTGTCACTGTGCAGCTGTCTGGTTTCCTGGTTGATGTGTTGTCACTGTGCAGCTGTCTGGTTTCCTGGTTGATGTGTTGTCACTGTGCAGCTGTCTGGTTTCCTGGTTGATGTGTTGTCACTGTGCAGCTGTCTGGTTTCCTGGTTGATGTGTTGTCACTGTGCAGCTGTCTGGTTTCCTGGTTGATGTGTTGTCACTGTGCAGCTGTCTGGTTTCCTGGTTGATTTGTTGTCACTGTGCAGCTGTCTGGTTTCCTGGTTGATGTGTTGTCACTGTGCAGCTGTCTGGTTTCCTGGTTGATGTGTTGTCACTGTGCAGCTGTCTGGTTTCCTGGTTGATGTGTTGTCACTGTGCAGCTGTCTGGTTTCCTGGTTGATGTGTTGTCACTGTGCAGCTGTCTGGTTTCCTGGTTGATGTGTTGTCACTGTGCAGCTGTCTGGTTTCCTGGTTGATGTGTTGTCACTGTGCAGCTGTCTGGTTTCCTGGTGTCTGGTTTCCTGGTTGATGTGTTGTCACTGTGCAGCTGTCTGGTTTCCTGGTTGATGTGTCACTGTCAGCTGTCTGCAGCATGTGTCTGGTTTCCTGGTTGTTGTCATTGTGCAGCTGTCTGGTTTCCTGGTTGATTTGTTGTCACTGTGCAGCTGTCTGGTTTCCTGGTTGATGTGTTGTCACTGTGCAGCTGTCTGGTTTCCTGGTTGATGTGTTGTCACTGTGCAGCTGTCTGGTTTCCTGGTTGATTTGTTGTCACTGTGCAGCTGTCTGGTTTCCTGGTTGATGTGTTGTCACTGTGCAGCTGTCTGGTTTCCTGGTTGATGTGTTGTCACTGTGCAGCTGTCTGGTTTCCTGGTTGATGTGTTGTCACTGTGCAGCTGTCTGGTTTCCTGGTTGATGTGTTGTCACTGTGCAGCTGTCTGTTTTCCTGGTTGATGTGTTGTCACTGTGCAGCTGTCTGGTTTCCTGGTTGATTTGTTGTCACTGTGCAGCTGTCTGGTTTCCTGGTTGATGTGTTGTCACTGTGCAGCTGTCTGGTTTCCTGGTTGATGTGTTGTCACTGTGCAGCTGTCTGGTTTCCTGGTTGATTTGTTGTCACTGTGCAGCTGTCTGGTTTCCTGGTTGATGTGTTGTCACTGTGCAGCTGTCTGGTTTCCTGGTTGATGTGTTGTCACTGTGCAGCTGTCTGGTTTCCTGGTTGATGTGTTGTCACTGTGCAGCTGTCTGGTTTCCTGGTTGATGTGTTGTCACTGTGCAGCTGTCTGGTTTCCTGGTTGATGTGTTGTCACTGTGCAGCTGTCTGGTTTCCTGGTTGATGTGTTGTCACTGTGCAGCTGTCTGGTTTCCTGGTTGATGTGTTGTCACTGTGCAGCTGTCTGGTTTCCTGGTTGATGTGTTGTCACTGTGCAGCTGTCTGGTTTCCTGGTTGATGTGTTGTCACTGTGCAGCTGTCTGTTTTCCTGGTTGATGTGTTGTCACTGTGCAGCTGTCTGGTTTCCTGGTTGATGTGTTGTCACTGTGCAGCTGTCTGGTTTCCTGGTTGATTGTTGTCACTGTGCAGCTGTCTGGTTTCCTGGTTGATGTGTTGTCACTGTGCAGCTGTCTGGTTTCCTGGTTGATGTGTTGTCACTGTGCAGCTGTCTGGTTTCCTGGTTGATGTGTTGTCACTGTGCAGCTGTCTGGTTTCCTGGTTGATTTGTTGTCACTGTGCAGCTGTCTGGTTTCCTGGTTGATGTGTTGTCACTGTGCAGCTGTCTGGTTTCCTGGTTGATGTTGTTGTCACTGTGCAGCTGTCTGGTTTCCTGGTTGATGTGTTGTCACTGTGCAGCTGTCTGGTTTCCTGGTTGATGTGTTGTCACTGTGCAGCTGTCTGGTTTCCTGGTTGATTTGTTGTCACTGTGCAGCTGTCTGGTTTCACTGGTTGTTGTGTTGTCACTGTGCAGCTGTCTGGTTTCCTGGTTGATGTGTTGTCACTGTGCAGCTGTCTGGTTTCCTGGTTGATGTGTTGTCACTGTGCAGCTGTCTGTTTTCCTGGTTGATGTGTTGTCACTGTGCAGCTGTCTGGTTTCCTGGTTGATGTGTTGTCACTGTGCAGCTGTCTGGTTTCCTGGTTGATGTGTTGTCACTGTGCAGCTGTCTGGTTTCCTGGTTGATGTGTTGTCACTGTGCAGCTGTCTGGTTTCCTGGTTGATGTGTTGTCACTGTGCAGCTGTCTGGTTTCCTGGTTGATTTGTTGTCACTGTGCAGCTGTCTGGTTTCCTGGTTGATGTGTTGTCACTGTGCAGCTGTCTGGTTTCCTGGTTGATGTGTTGTCACTGTGCAGCTGTCTGTTTTCCTGGTTGATGTGTTGTCACTGTGCAGCTGTCTGGTTTCCTGGTTGATGTGTTGTCACTGTGCAGCTGTCTGTTTTCCTGGTTGATGTGTTGTCACTGTGCAGCTGTCTGGTTTCCTGGTTGATGTGTTGTCACTGTGCAGCTGTCTGGTTTCCTGGTTGATGTGTTGTCACTGTGCAGCTGTCTGGTTTCCTGGTTGATGTGTTGTCACTGTGCAGCTGTCTGGTTTCCTGGTTGATGTGTTGTCACTGTGCAGCTGTCTGGTTTCCTGGTTGATGTGTTGTCACTGTGCAGCTGTCTGGTTTCCTGGTTGATGTGTTGTCACTGTGCAGCTGTCTGGTTTCCTGGTTGATGTGTTGTCACTGTGCAGCTGTCTGGTTTCCTGGTTGATGTGTTGTCACTGTGCAGCTGTCTGGTTTCCTGGTTGATGTGTTGTCACTGTGCAGCTGTCTGGTTTCCTGGTTGATGTGTTGTCACTGTGCAGCTGTCTGTTTTCCTGGTTGATGTGTTGTCACTGTGCAGCTGTCTGGTTTCCTGGTTGATGTGTTGTCACTGTGCAGCTGTCTGGTTTCCTGGTTGATGTGTTGTCACTGTGCAGCTGTCTGGTTTCCTGGTTGATGTGTTGTCACTGTGCAGCTGTCTGGTTTCCTGGTTGATGTGTTGTCACTGTGCAGCTGTCTGGTTTCCTGGTTGATGTGTTGTCACTGTGCAGCTGTCTGGTTTCCTGGTTGATGTGTTGTCACTGTGCAGCTGTCTGGTTTCCTGGTTGATGTGTTGTCACTGTGCAGCTGTCTGGTTTCCTGGTTGATGTGTTGTCACTGTGCAGCTGTCTGGTTTCCTGGTTGATGTGTTGTCACTGTGCAGCTGTCTGGTTTCCTGGTTGATGTGTTGTCACTGTGCAGCTGTCTGGTTTCCTGGTTGATGTGTTGTCACTGTGCAGCTGTCTGGTTTCACTGGTTGATGTGTTGTCACTGTGCAGCTGTCTGGTTTCCTGGTTGATGTGTTGTCACTGTGCAGCTGTCTGTTTTCCTGGTTGATGTGTTGTCACTGTGCAGCTGTCTGGTTTCCTGGTTGATGTGTTGTCACTGTGCAGCTGTCTGGTTTCCTGGTTGATGTGTTGTCACTGTGCAGCTGTCTGGTTTCCTGGTTGATGTGTTGTCACTGTGCAGCTGTCTGGTTTCCTGGTTGATGTGTTGTCACTGTGCAGCTGTCTGGTTTCCTGGTTGATGTGTTGTCACTGTGCAGCTGTCTGGTTTCCTGGTTGATGTGTTGTCACTGTGCAGCTGTCTGGTTTCCTGGTTGATGTGTTGTCACTGTGCAGCTGTCTGGTTTCCTGGTTGATGTGTTGTCACTGTGCAGCTAGTCAGGGGTAGATACTAAGCAGCTTGCTAATACCACAACATTTTCGTGGCCGAGTCGACATGTTTTAACTTTGTACGGCGCTTGTTGGGGGAGGATTCACAGGACGCATCGATAAGGACGCAAGACGCATCGATAAGGACGCATGACGCATCGATAAGGACGCAAGACGCATCGATAAGGACGCAAGACGCATCGATAAGGACGCATCGATAAGGACGCAAGACGCATCGATAAGGACGCATCGATAAGGACGCATCGATAAGGACGCAAGACGCATCGATAAGGACGCGAGATGCATCGATAAGGACGCAAGACGCCATCCCCCGTCGGACCGACCTGCTGCGTTGTAACTAGTGACCAGCTAGTTAAGCTGTTATAGCTGGTCAGACTGTCGACAGGCGACATGGCTCACTCTCCGGTTCAGAGTAGCCTGCCAGGGATGCAGGTATGCTGTTTTCACCTCATGTCAAGTAGCTAGTTAAAGTACACCTTTTACCATAGTGTTATATACTGAAGCTGGCCCTCACCTGATGTTAACAATACTAAAGACATGCACCATAGTGTTATATACTGAAGCTGGCCCTCACCTGATGTTAACAATACTAAAGACATGCACCATAGTGTTATATACTGAAGCTGGCCCTCACCTGATGTTAACAATACTAAAGACATGCACCATAGTGTTATATACTGAAGCTGGCCCTCACCTGATGTTAACAATACTAAAGACATGCACCATAGTGTTATATACTGAAGCTAGCCCTCACCTGATGTTAACAATACTAAAGACATGCACCATAGTGTTATATACTGAAGCTGGCCCTCACCTGATGTTAACAATACTAAAGACATGCACCATAGTGTTATATACTGAAGCTGGCCCTCACCTGATGTTAACAATACTAAAGACATGCACCATAGTGTTATATACTGAAGCTAGCCCTCACCTGGTGTTAACAATACTAAAGACATGCACCATAGTGTTATATACTGAAGCTGGCCCTCACCTGATGTTAACAATACTAAAGACATGCACCATAGTGTTATATACTGAAGCTAGCCCTCACCTGGTGTTAACAATACTAAAGACATGCACCATAGTGTTATATACTGAAGCTGGCCCTCACCTGATGTTAACAATACTAAAGACATGCACCATAGTGTTATATACTGAAGCTGGCCCTCACCTGATGTTAACAATACTAAAGACATGCACCATAGTGTTATATACTGAAGCTGGCCCTCACCTGGTGTTAACAATACTAAAGACATGCACCATAGTGTTATATACTGAAGCTGGCCCTCACCTGATGTTAACAATACTAAAGACATGCACCATAGTGTTATATACTGAAGCTGGCCCTCACCTGGTGTTAACAATACTAAAGACATGCACCATAGTGTTATATACTGAAGCTAGCCCTCACCTGATGTTAACAATACTAAAGACATGCACCATAGTGTTATATACTGAAGCTGGCCCTCACCTGGTGTTAACAATACTAAAGACATGCACCATAGTGTTATATACTGAAGCTAGCCCTCACCTGATGTTAACAATACTAAAGACATGCACCATGAGCACAGCATGCTGCCGATAAGAAAGAGACAGTGAATTCCCTTAGTTCATTCTGCATGTCCAATCATAGGCTAGAACAATATTTAACACTAAATTATCCTAGGAGTCACATTGGGGCGACCCCATACTGATGACTAAAAGGAACAAACATAATTTTGTGACTAATATTTGTTAAATGACTCAAATTGACCTCGTATTATGAAGAGCATATGGACACAGTTGGAGTCATTCAGTTGATCTTAGGTCCAGCAAAGTTCCACACAAACAGCAGTGTTGTGAGAGAGGTTCAATCAACAACTGAGTGTTTCTGCTATGATTAGACTAAAGCAATGGAAAACAGAGGATTCTCTGAGCTAGGCTAAAGACTAAAGCAATGGAAAACAGGGGATTCTCTGAGCTAGGCTAAAGACTAAAGCAATGGAAAACAGAGGATTCTCTGAGCTAGGCTAAAGACTAAAGCAATGGAAAACAGGATTCTCTGAGCTAGGTTAAAGACTAAAGCAATGGAAAACAGAGGATTCTCTGAGCTAGGCTAAAGACTAAAGCAATGGAAAACAGGATTCTCTGAGCTAGGTTAAAGACTAAAGCAATGGAAAACAGAGGATTCTCTGAGCTAGGCTAAAGACTAAAGCAATGGAAAACAGAGGATTCTCTGAGCTAGGCTAAAGACTAAAGCAATGGAAAACAGGATTCTCTGAGCTAGGTTAAAGACTAAAGCACTGGAAAACAGAGGACTCTCTAAGCTAGGTTAAAGACTAAAGCAATGGAAAACAGAGGATTCTCTGAGCTAGGCTAAAGCAATGGAAAACAGAGGATTCTCTGAGCTAGGCTAAAGCAATGGAAAACAGAGGACTCTCTAAGCTAGGCTAAAGACTAAAGCACTGGAAAACAGAGGATTCTCTGAGCTAGGCTAAAGCAATGGAAAACAGAGGATTCTCTGAGCTAGGCTAAAGCAATGGAAAACAGGGGATTCTCTGAGCTAGGCTAAAGCAATGGAAAACAGGGGATTCTCTGAGCTAGGCTAAAGCAATGGAAAACAGAGGATTCTCTGAGCTAGGCTAAAGATTAAAGCAATGTAAAACAGGGGATTCTCTGAGCTAGGCTAAAGACTAAAGCAATGGAAAACAGAGGACTCTCTAAGCTAGGCTGAAGACTAAAGCAATGGAAAACAGAGGACTCTCTAAGCTAGGCTGAAGGCTAAAGCACTGGAAAACAGAGGACTCTCTAAGCTAGGCTAAAGACTAAAGCAATGGAAAACAGAGGACTCTCTAAGCTAGGCTGAAGGCTAAAGCACTGGAAAACAGAGGACTCTCTAAGCTAGGCTAAAGACTAAAGCAATGGAAAACAGGATTCTCTGAGCTAGGCTAAAGACTAAAGCAATGGAAAACAGGATTCTCTGAGCTAGGCTAAAGACTAAAGCAATGGAAAACAGAGGATTCTCTGAGCTAGGCTAAAGATTAAAGCAATGGAAAACAGAGGATTCTCTGAGCTAGGCTAAAGATTAAAAACAATGTAAAACAGGGGATTCTCTGAGCTAGGCTAAAGACTAAAGCAATGGAAAACAGGATTCTCTGAGCTAGGCTAAAGACTAAAGCAATGTAAAACAGGGGATTCTCTGAGCTAGGCTAAAGATTAAAGCAATGTAAAACAGGGGATTCTCTGAGCTAGGCTAAAGACTAAAGCAATGGAAAACAGGATTCTCTGAGCTAGGCTAAAGACTAAAGCAATGGAAAACAGAGGACTCCCTAAGCTATGCTAAAGACTAAAGCAATGGTAAACAGAGGATCCTCTGAGCTAGGCTAAAGACTAAAGCAATGGAAAACAGAGGACTCTCTAAGCTAGGCTAAAGCACTGGAAAACAGAGGACTCTCTGAGCTACGCTAAAGCAATGGAAAACAGAGGATCCTCTAAGCTAGGCTAAAGACTAAAGCAATGGAAAACAGAGGACTCTCTAAACTAGGCTGAAGATTTTAACCAAAAACAGGCTCACTGACTGACATCTCTTCCTGAAATGTGACCTGTTCACATCTGTACTTGAATACAGCTGGTTGCCAAGTCATATGTTTGTAAATCGCAATGTGAGTGATATATCTGGCGTGCATCATATCTAGCCTACAGTAGACCAGTATTTTCCATGAGCTGTGTGTGTGTTGGTTTCTGAGAGGTGGAACAGCTAAGGGCATTTCCTTCTAAAATTACCCATGAGCACCAAAATGTAAAGTTCATATGAGCGTGTCAAATTGGGTGTCAAATGAAAGCTTTGTCTATAAATATATTTTTTTAATTAAGCTCTATATATAAATTTTATAAATATATTTTTAATTAAGCTTTATATATACAACCGTTTTCCATCATAACAATGAGGAATAAGTCTATAAATATATTTTTAATTAAGCTTTATATATACATTTTCCAACCGTTTTCCATCATAACAATGAGGAATAAGTCTATAAATATATTTTTTAATTAAGCTTTATATATACATTTTCCAACCGTTTTCCATCATAACAATGAGGAATAAGTCTATAAATATATTTTTTAATTAAGTCTATAAATATATTTTTATTTTTTAATTAAGCTTTATATATACATTTTCCAACCGTTTTCCATCATAACAATGAGGAATAAGCAAAGTGAAAAAATAAGGGGTCTTGAACAACGTCTAGCAGAAAGTCCTAAAATGTCTAAGAAAAACATCAAAACACAACATTTTTGAAGACCCCCTTACCAACTAATATCAAATGAATTGCCTTATGTAAGTTAAGAAACATTGACTTGTAATTCCGTTAACAAAAACCTCCGTCTTTTTAAGATATTTTCTCATTTCTCTCCCTCGTGAGGAGGAAGGATAATGAAAGTTCACAAATTAACAAGTGAAGGTAGACCCACCCATCACTTAGTGTTTTCACTCATATCAACTTATCACCCATCACTTAGTGTTTTCACTCATATCAACTTATCACCCATCACTTAGTGTTTTCACTCATATCAACTCCACCCATCACTTAGTGTTTTCACTCATATCAACTCCACCCATCACTTAGTGTTTTCACTCATATCAACTTATCACCCATCACTTAGTGTTTTCACTCATATCAACTTATCACCCATCACTTAGTGTTTTCACTCATATCAACTCCACCCATCACTTAGTGTTTTCACTCATATCAACTCCACCCATCACTTAGTGTTTTCAGTCATATCAACTTATCACCCATCACTTAGTGTTTTCACTCATATCAACTTATCACCCATCACTTAGTGTTTTCACTCATATCAACTCCACCCATCACTTAGTGTTTTCACTCATATCAACTCCACCCATCACTTAGTGTTTTCACTCATATCAACTCCACCCATCACTTAGTGTTTTCACTCATATCAACTTATCACCCATCACTTAGTGTTTTCACTCATATCAACTTATCACCCATCACTTAGTGTTTTTACTCATATCAACTCCACCCATCACTTAGTGTTTTCACTCATATCAACTTATCACCCATCACTTAGTGTTTTCACTCATATCAACTCCACCCATCACTTAGTGTTTTTACTCATATCAACTTATCACCCATCACTTAGTGTTTTCACTCATATCAACTTATCACCCATCACTTAGTGTTTTCACTCATATCAACTCCACCCATCACTTAGTGTTTTCACTCATATCAACTCCACCCATCACTTAGTGTTTTCACTCATATCAACTCCACCCATCACTTAGTGTTTTCACTCATATCAACTCCACCCATCACTTAGTGTTTTCACTCATATCAACTCCACCCATCACTTAGTGTTTTCACTCATATCAACTCCACCCATCACTTAGTGTTTTCACTCATATCAACTCCACCCATCACTCACTTAGTGTTTTCACTCATATCAACTCCACCCATCACTTAGTGTTTTCACTCATATCAACTTATCACCCATCACTTAGTGTTTTCACTCATATCAACTCCACCCATCACTTAGTGTTTTCACTCATATCAACTCCACCCATCACTTAGTGTTTTCAGTCATATCAACTCCACCCATCAATTAGTGTTTTCACTCATATCAACTTATCACCCATCACTTAGTGTTTTCACTCATATCAACTTTGCTTAATGAATTAAGTGATTTAAAACTCGTGATTCTCTTACCAAATCAGAAATGGAATTACTGAAAAATGTAATTGTTATTTGTCACCTGCTTGGTAAACAACAGGTGTAGACTAACGGTGAAATGCTCACTCACGGATCCTTTTCCAACAAAGCAGATTAAGATTACAACAATATATCATTGAAATGGGGACACAAGGAATAAATACACGGTGAATAACTTGTCAATGTACAAAGCATTAGGAAAGTATTCAGACCCCTTCACTGTTTCTACATTTTGTACAAAGCATTAGGAAAGTATTCAGACCCCTTCACTCTTTCTACATTTTGTTACATTACATCAGCCTTGTTCTAAAATGGATTAAATTACATTGTTTTCCTCATCAATCTACACAATACCCCATAATGACAAAGCAAAAACAGGTTTTTAGACATGTTTGCTAATTTATGAAAATAAAAAACAGAAATACCTTATTTACATAAGTATTCAGACCCTTTTGCTATGAGACTCGAAATTGACCTCAGGTGTTTCCATTGATCATCCTTGAGATGTTTCTACAACTTGACTGGAGTCCACCTGTGTTAAATTCAATTGATTGAACATTATTTGGAAAAGTACACCCTTGTCTATATAAGGTCCCACAGCATGTCAGATCTAAAACTAAGCCATTAGGTTGAAGGAATTGTCTGTTGAGCTCAGAGACAGGATTTAACCCATTTTACAATGAGGCTGTAATGCAACGGTGTGGGGGAAAAGTCAAGGGGTCTGAATACTTTCCAAGATGAGTACTGTAGGGTTAGGGTCAGAGGTCAATACCAGGGGAGAGTACTGTAGGGTTAGGGTCAGAGGTCAGGACCAGGGGAGAGTACTGTAGGGTTAGGGTCAGAGGTCAGGACCAGGGGAGAGTACTGTAGGGTTAGGGTCAGAGGTCAATACCAGGGGAGAGTACTGTAGGGTTAGGGTCAGTGGTCAGGACCAGGGGAGAGTACTGTAGGGTTAGGGTCAGAGGTCAGGACCAGGGGAGAGTACTGTAGGGTTAGGGTCAGAGGTCAGGACCAGGGGAGAGTACTGTAGGGTTAGGGTCAGAGGTCAGGACCAGGGGAGAGTACTGTAGGGTTAGGGTCACAGGTCAGGACCAGGGGAGAGTACTGTAGGGTCAGGGCCAGGGGAAAGTACTGTAGGGTCAGAGGTCAGGGCCAGGGGAGAGTACTATAGGGTCACAGGTCAGGGCCAGGGGAGAGTACTGTAGGGTTAGGGTCAGGACCAAGGGAGTGTACTGTAGGGTTAGGGTCACAGGTCTGGACCAGGGGAGAGTACTATAGGGTCAGAGGTCACAGCAGAGTGATATCCTAGTCCCAGGTTGTGTCATGGAAATAGAAGAGAACTCCTTTATTCAATATTCTGTTCGCTATAAAGAGAACTCCTTTATTCAATATTCTGTTCGCTATAAAGAGAACTCCTTTTTTCAACATTCTGTTCGCTATAAAGAGAACTCCTTTATTCAACATTCTGTTCGCTATAAAGAGAACTCCTTTATTCAACATTCTGTTCGCTATAAAGAGAACTCCTTTATTCAACATTCTGTTCGCTATAAAGAGAACTCCTTTATTCAACATTCTGTTCGCTATAAAGAGAACTCCTTTATTCAACATTCTGTTCGCTATAAAGAGAACTCCTTTATTCAACATTCTGTTCACTATAAAGAGAACTCCTTTATTCAACATTCTGTTCGCTATAAAGAGAACTCCTTTATTCAACATTCTGTTCGCTATAAAGAGAACTCCTTTATTCAACATTCTGTTCACTATAAAGAGAACTCCTTTATTCAACATTCTGTTCGCTATAAAGAGAACTCCTTTATTCAACATTCTGTTCGCTATAAAGAGAACTCCTTTATTCAACATTCTGTTCGCTATAAAGAGAACTCCTTTATTCAACATTCTGTTCACTATAAAGAGGACTTCTTGGCTTCATCATTGCTGCAGTGTTGCAACATGTTGTTCACAAAATAATGCTGCCTGATATTGTTTAATTCTTATCACATGTCATGGATTCAACTTCTAAACACTGCTGCTCTCTCCTCCCCCTCCCTCACTCCCTCCCTTCTCCTCCCTCTATCCCTCCCTTCTCCTCCCCCTCCCCCTCCCTCTCTCCCTCCCTTCTCCCTCTCTCCCTCCTCCCCCCTACCTCCCTCTCTCCCTCCCATGGCCCTCTATCCCTCCCTTCTCCTCCCCCTCCCCCTCCCTCTCTCCCTCCCTTCTCCTCCCTCTCTCCCTCCTCCCCCTCCCCTCCCTCTCTTCTCCTCCCTCTCTCCCTCCTCCCCCCTACCTCCCTCTCTCCCTCCCATCGCCCTCTATCCCTCCCTTCTCCTCCCTTCTCCCTCCCTTCTCCTCCCTCTCTCCCTCCTTCTCCTCCCTCTCTCCCTCCTTCTCCCCCTCCCCCCCCCCCCCCCCTCCTCCCTCTCTCCTGCCCTCCCCCTACCTCCCTCTCTCCCTCCTCCCCCCTACCTCCCTCTCTCCCTCCCATCGCCCTCTATCCCTCCCTTCTCCTCCCTTCTCCCTCCCTTCTCCTCCCTCTCTCCCTCCTTCTCCTCCGTCTCTCCCTCCTCCTCCCTCTCTCCCTCCTCCCCCCTACCTCCCTCTCTCCCTCCCATCGCCCTCTATCCCTCCCTTCTCCTCCCTTCTCCTCCCTCTCTCCCTCCTCCACCTCCCCCTCCCTCTCTCCTTCCCCCTCCCTCTCTCCCTCCCTTCTCCCTCTATCCCTCCTTCCCTTCTCCTCCCTCTCTTCATACCCGCTCCCTCTCTCCCTTACTTCTCCTCCCTCTCTCCCTCCCCCCCCCTCCCTCTTTCCCTCCCCCTCTCTCCCTCCTCCACCTCCCCCTCCCTTCTCCCTCTATCCCTCCTTCCCTTCTACTCCCTCTCTTCATACCCGCTCCCTCTCTCCATTCCTTCTCCTCCCTCTCTCTCTCCTCCCCCCTCCCTCTCTCCCTCCCTTCTCCCTCTATCCCTCCCTCCCTTCTCCTCCCTCTCTCCTCCCCCCTCCCTCTCTCCCTTCCTTCTCCTCCCTCTCTCCCTCCTCCCCCCTCCTACCTCCCTCTCTCCTCCCCCTCCCTCTCTCCCTTCCTTCTCCTCCCTCTCTCCCTCCTCCCCCTCCTACCTCCCTCTCTCCCTCCCCCTCCCTCTCTCCCTTCCTTCTCCTCCCTCTCTCCCTCCTCCCCCTCCTACCTCCCTCTCTCCTCCCCCCCCTCTCTCCTCCCCCCTCCCTCTCTCCCTTCTCCTCCTGTAGAACCTGAAGGCAGACCCAGAGGAGCTGTTCACTAAGTTGGAGAGGATCGGTAAAGGCTCGTTTGGTGAGGTGTTTAAAGGAATAGACAACAGGACTCAGAAGGTGGTGGCCATTAAGATCATTGACCTGGAGGAGGCTGAGGATGAGATGGAGGATATTCAGCAGGAGATCACTGTGTTGAGTCAGTGTGACAGCCCCTTCATCACCAAGTACTATGGGTCATACCTGAAGGTAGGTCATAGGGTTAGGGGTCAGGGTTAAAGGTTATGGAGCAGGAGAGGTCAGTGTGACAGCCCCTTCATCACCAAGTACTATGGATCATACCTGAAGGTAGGTCATAGGGTTAGGGGTCAGGGTTAAAGGTTATGGAGCAGGAGAGGTCAGTGTGACAGCCCCTTCATCACCAAGTACTATGTCTCCTATCTCAAAGTGAGCACCACTGTCCCATAAACCCCCCTGTTGTCCCACTGAACCACTGTCCCATAACCCCCCTGTTGTCCCACTGAACCTCTATACCACTGTCCCATAAACCCCTCTGCTGTCCCACTGAACCACTGTCCCATAAACCCCCCTGTTGTCCCACTGAACCACTGTCCCATAACCCCCTGTTGTCCCACTGAACCACTGTCCCATAAACCCCCCTGTTGTCCCACTGAACCTCTATACCACTGTCCCATAAACCCCCCTGTTGTCCCACTGAACCTCTATACCACTGTCCCATAAACCCCCCTGTTGTCCCACTGAACCTCTATACCACTGTCCCATAAACCCCCCTGTTGTCCCACTGAACCTCTATACCACTGTCCCATAAACCCCCCTGTTGTCCCACTGAACCTCTATACCACTGTCCCATAAACCCCCCTGTTGTCCCACTGAACCTCTATACCACTGTCCCATAAACCCCCTGTTGTCCCACTGAACCTCTATACCACTGTCCCATAAACCCCCTGTTGTCCCACTGAACCTCTATACCACTGTCCCATAAACCCCCCTGTTGTCCCACTGAACCTCTATACCACTGTCCCATAAACCCCCCTGTTGTCCCACTGAACCTCTATACCACTGTCCCATAAACCCCCCTGTTGTCCCACTGAACCACTGTCCCATAACCCCCCTGTTGTCCCACTGAACCTCTATACCACTGTCCCATAAACCCCCTGTTGTCCCACTGAACCACTGTCCCATAAACCCCCTGTTGTCCCACTGAACCACTGTCCCATAAACCCCCCTGTTGTCCCACTGAACCACTGTCCCATAAACCCCCCTGTTGTCCCATTGAACCTCTATACCACTGTCCCATAACCCCCCTGTTGTCCCACTGAACCTCTATACCACTGTCCCATAAACCCCCTGTTGTCCCACTGAACCACTGTCCCATAAACCCCCCTGTTGTCCCACTGAACCACTGTCCCATAAACCCCCTGTTGTCCCACTGAACCTCTATACCACTGTCCCATAAACCCCTCTGCTGTCCCACTGAACCTCTATACCACTGTCCCATAAACCCCCCTGTTGTCCCACTGAACCACTGTCCCATAAACCCCCCTGTTGTCCCACTGAACCTCTATAGCACTGTCCCATAAACCCCCCTGTTGTCCCACTGAACCACTGTCCCATAAACCCCCCTGTTGTCCCACTGAACCACTGTCCCATAAACCCCCCTGTTGTCCCACTGAACCTCTATACCACTGTCCCATAAACCCCCCTGTTGTCCCACTGAACCTCTATACCACTGTCCCATAAACCCCCTGTTGTCCCACTGAACCACTGTCCCATAAACCCCCTGTTGTCCCACTGAACCACTGTCCCATAAACCCCCTGTTGTCCCACTGAACCACTGTCCCATAACCCCCCTGTTGTCCCACTGAACCTCTATACCACTGTCCCATAAACCCCCTCTGCTGTCCCACTGAACCACTGTCCCATAAACCCCCTGCTGTCCCACTGAACCTCTATACCACTGTCCCATAAACCCCCCTGTTGTCCCACTGAACCACTGTCCCATAAACCCCCCTGTTGTCCCACTGAACCTCTATACCACTGTCCCATAAACCCCCCTGTTGTCCCACTGAACCACTGTCCCATAAACCCCCTGTTGTCCCACTGAACCACTGTCCCATAAACCCCCTGTTGTCCCACTGAACCCACTGTCCCATAAACCCCTCTGCTGTCCCACTGTCCCATAAACCCCCCCCTGTTGTCCCACTGAACCACTGTCCCATAAACCCCCTGTTGTCCCACTGAACCTGTCCTAAACCCCCTGTTGTCCCACTGAACCACTGTCCCATAAACCCCTGTTGTCCCACTGAACCTCTATACCACTGTCCCATAAACCCCTGTTGTCCCACTGAACCTCTATACCACTGTCCCATAAACCCCCCTGTTGTCCCACTGAACCACTGTCCCATAAACCCCCTGTTGTCCCACTGAACCACTGTCCCATAAACCCCCTGTTGTCCCACTGAACCTCTATACCACTGTCCCATAAACCCCCTGTTGTCCCACTGAACCCCCACTGTTGTCCCCCTGTTGTCCCACTGAACCTCTATACCACTGTTGTCCCTGAACCACTGTCCCAAACCCCCTGTTGTCCCACTGAACCTCTATACCACTGTCCCATAAACCCCCCTGTTGTCCCACTGAACCTCTATACCACTGTCCCATAAACCCCCTGTTGTCCCACTGAACCACTGTCCCATAAACCCCCCTGTTGTCCCACTGAACCTCTACCACTGTCCCATAAACCCCCTGTTGTCCCACTGAACCACTGTCCCATAAACCCCCCTGTTGTCCCACTGAACCACTGTCCCATAAACCCCCTGTTGTCCCACTGAACCTCTATACCACTGTCCCATAAACCCCCCTGTTGTCCCACTGAACCACTGTCCCATAAACCCCCCTGTTGTCCCACTGAACCACTGTCCCATAAACCCCCCTGTTGTCCCACTGAACCTCTATACCACTGTCTCATAAACCCCCCTGTTGTCCCATAAACCCCCCTGTTGTCCCATAAACCCCCCTGCTGTCCCATAAACCCCCCTGCTGTCCCATAAACCCCCCTGTTGTCCCATAAACCCCCCTGGTGAAGGCTTTTCCAGGTTGTTCTCTAAACATACTATACTTCAGCGAAGTGTCCTCTTTTCTGGCCTCGATACTTAACAGTTAGAGCCACTAGATAGAAGAACCGAAGGGAAAGTGCTACTCCCCTGCAGACATCTGGCCCACGGGCTGATATTTAGGACCATCGTCATGTTAGTAGGAAGAGATTTAACATCATTTTAATCTCACTTCCCACTTCTCTCTATTTAATCCCAAATGAAACCAGGATAAAAGACTCCTGACTCCCACCAGACAGAGCTTCTCAGGGCATCTTATTGCTTCAGATTTGGAGGAACCAGCCCTGTTCTAACAGGGCCTCTGTAACTGGCTTCTCTTGTCTGCTTCAGGAGGCCAAGCTGTGGATCATTATGGAGTATCTAGGGGGAGGCTCGGCATTAGATCTGGTGAGTGATGTTACCAGTAGTCGGACGATATGTGGACGTTGTGTTAGCTAACGGTTGTGTGAGTTGTCCTAGCTAACAGGGGCGGTTGTGTGAGTTGTGCTAGCTAACAGGGGCGGTTGTGTGAGTTATCCTAGCTAACAGGGGTGGTTGTGTGAGTTGTCCTAGCTAACAGGGGTGATTGTGTGAGTTGTGCTAGCTAACAGGGGTGGTTGTGTGAGTTGTGCTAGCTAACAGGGGCGGTTGTGTGAGTTATCCTAGCTAACAGGGACGGTTGTGTGAGTTATCCTAGCTAACAGGGGCGGTTGTGTGAGTTATCCTAGCTAACAGGGGCGGTTGTGTGAGTTATCCTAGCTAACAGGGGCGGTTGTGTGAGTTGTGCTAGCTAACAGGGGTGGTTGTGTGAGTTGTGCTAGCTAACAGGGGCGGTTGTGTGAGTTGTGCTAGCTAACAGAGGCGGTTGTGTGAGTTGTGCTAGCTAACAGGGGTGGTTGTGTGAGTTGTGCTAGCTAACAGGGGTGGTTGTGTGAGTTATCCTAGCTAACAGGGACGGTTGTGTGAGTTGTGCTAGCTAACAGGGGCGGTTGTGTGAGTTGTCCTAGCTAACAGGGGCGGTTGTGTGAGTTGTGCTAGCTAACAGGGGCGGTTGTGTGAGTTATCCTAGCTAACAGGGGCGGTTGTGTGAGTTATCCTAGCTAACAGGGACGGTTGTGTGAGTTATCCTAGCTAACAGGGGCGGTTGTGTGAGTTATCCTAGCTAACAGGGACGGTTGTGTGAGTTGTGCTAGCTAACAGGGGCGGTTGTGTGAGTTGTCCTAGCTAACAGGGGAGGTTGTGTGAGTTGTGCTAGCTAACAGGGGCGGTTGTGTGAGTTGTCCTAGCTAACAGGGGCGGTTGTGTGAGTTGTCCTAGCTAACAGGGGTGGTTGTGTGAGTTATCCTAGCTAACAGGGGTGGTTGTGTGAGTTGTCCTAGCTAACAGGGGTGGTTGTGTGAGTTGTCCTAGCTAACAGGGGCGGTTGTGTGAGTTGTGCTAGCTAACAGGGGCGGTTGTGTGAGTTGTCCTAGCTAACAGGGGTGATTGTGTGAGTTGTGCTAGCTAACAGGGGTGGTTGTGTGAGTTGTCCTAGCTAACAGGGGCGGTTGTGTGAGTTGTGCTAGCTAACGGGTGGTTGTGTGAGTTATCCTAGCTAACAGGGGAGGTTGTGTGAGTTGTGCTAGCTAACAGGGGCGGTTGTGTGAGTTGTCCTAGCTAACAGGGGCGGTTGTGTGAGTTGTCCTAGCTAACAGGGGTGGTTGTGTGAGTTGTCCTAGCTAACAGGGGCGGTTGTGTGAGTTATCCTAGCTAACAGGGGCGGTTGTGTGAGTTGTCCTAGCTAACAGGGGTGATTGTGTGAGTTGTGCTAGCTAACAGGGGTGGTTGTGTGAGTTATCCTAGCTAACAGGGGTGATTGTGTGAGTTATCCTAGCTAACAGGGGCGGTTGTGTGAGTTATCCTAGCTAACAGGGGTGGTTGTGTGAGTTGTGCTAGCTAACAGGGGCGGTTGTGTGAGTTGTGCTAGCTAACAGGGGTGATTGTGTGAGTTGTCCTAGCTAACAGGGGCGGTTGTGTGAGTTGTCCTAGCTAACAGGGGTGGTTGTGTGAGTTGTGCTAGCTAACAGGGGTGGTTGTGTGAGTTATCCTAGCTAACAGGGCGGTTGTGTGAGTTGTCCTAGCTAACAGGGGTGATTGTGTGAGTTATCCTAGCTAACAGGGGTGATTGTGTGAGTTGTGCTAGCTAACAGGGGTGGTTGTGTGAGTTGTCCTAGCTAACAGGGGCGGTTGTGTGAGTTATCCTAGCTAACAGGGGTGGTTGTGTGAGTTGTGCTAGCTAACAGGGAGGTTGTGTGAGTTGTCCTAGCTAACAGGGGTGGTTGTGTGAGTTGTCCTAGCTAACAGGTTGTGTGAGTTGTGCTAGCTAACAGGTTGTGTGAGTTGTGCTAGCTAACAGGTTGTGTGAGTTGTCCTAGCTAACAGGTTGTGTGAGTTGTGCTAGCTAACAGGGGTGGTTGTGTGAGTTGTGCTAGCTAACGGGTGGTTGTGTGAGTTATCCTAGCTAACAGGGCGGTTGTGTGAGTTGTGCTAGCTAACAGGGGTGGTTGTGTGAGTTGTGCTAGCTAACGGGTGGTTGTGTGAGTTATCCTAGCTAACAGGGGTGATTGTGTGAGTTATCCTAGCTAACAGGGGTGGTTGTGTGAGTTGTGCTAGCTAACAGGGGCGGTTGTGTGAGTTATCCTAGCTAACAGAGGCGGTTGTGTGAGTTGTCCTAGCTAACAGGGGTGATTGTGTGAGTTATCCTAGCTAACAGGGGTGGTTGTGTGAGTTGTGCTAGCTAACAGGGGTGATTGTGTGAGTTGTCCTAGCTAACAGGGGCGGTTGTGTGAGTTATCCTAGCTAACAGGGGTGGTTGTGTGAGTTGTGCTAGCTAACAGGGGAGGTTGTGTGAGTTGTCCTAGCTAACAGGGGCGGTTGTGTGAGTTATCCTAGCTAACAGGGGCGGTTGTGTGAGTTATCCTAGCTAACAGGGGCGGTTGTGTGAGTTGTCCTAGCTAACAGGGCGGTTGTGTGAGTTGTGCTAGCTAACAGGGGCGGTTGTGTGAGTTGTGCTAGCTAACAGGGGTGGTTGTGTGAGTTGTCCTAGCTAACAGGGGCGGTTGTGTGAGTTGTGCTAGCTAACAGGGGTGGTTGTGTGAGTTGTGCTAGCTAACAGGGGCGGTTGTGTGAGTTGTGCTAGCTAACAGGGGTGGTTGTGTGAGTTGTGCTAGCTAACAGAGGCGGTTGTGTGAGTTGTGCTAGCTAACAGGGGTGGTTGTGTGAGTTGTCCTAGCTAACAGGGGTGATTGTGTGAGTTGTGCTAGCTAACAGGGGCGGTTGTGTGAGTTGTCCTAGCTAACAGAGGCGGTTGTGTGAGTTGTGCTAGCTAACAGGGGTGGTTGTGTGAGTTGTCCTAGCTAACAGGGGTGGTTGTGTGAGTTGTCCTAGCTAACAGGTTGTGTGAGTTGTGCTAGCTAACAGGTTGTGTGAGTTGTGCTAGCTAACAGGTTGTGTGAGTTGTCCTAGCTAACAGGTTGTGTGAGTTGTGCTAGCTAACAGGGGTGGTTGTGTGAGTTGTGCTAGCTAACGGGTGGTTGTGTGAGTTATCCTAGCTAACAGGGGCGGTTGTGTGAGTTGTGCTAGCTAACAGGGGTGGTTGTGTGAGTTGTGCTAGCTAACGGGTGGTTGTGTGAGTTGTCCTAGCTAACAGGGGCGGTTGTGTGAGTTGTCCTAGCTAACAGGGGCGGTTGTGTGAGTTATCCTAGCTAACAGGGGTGATTGTGTGAGTTATCCTAGCTAACAGGGGCGGTTGTGTGAGTTATCCTAGCTAACAGGGGTGATTGTGTGAGTTGTCCTAGCTAACAGGGGCGGTTGTGTGAGTTATCCTAGCTAACAGGGGCGGTTGTGTGAGTTGTGCTAGCTAACAGGGGTGATTGTGTGAGTTATCCTAGCTAACAGGGGTGGTTGTGTGAGTTGTCCTAGCTAACAGGGGCGGTTGTGTGAGTTGTCCTAGCTAACAGGGGCGGTTGTGTGAATTGTCCTAGCTAACAGGGGTGGTTGTGTGAGTTATCCTAGCTAACAGGGGCGGTTGTGTGAGTTATCCTAGCTAACAGGGGCGGTTGTGTGAGTTGTGCTAGCTAACAGGGGTGATTGTGTGAGTTATCCTAGCTAACAGGGGTGGTTGTGTGAGTTATCCTAGCTAACAGAGGCGGTTGTTTGAGTTGTCCTAGCTAACAGGGGTGATTGTGTGAGTTGTGCTAGCTAACAGGGGCGGTTGTGTGAGTTATCCTAGCTAACAGAGGCGGTTGTGTGAGTTGTGCTAGCTAACAGGGGCGGTTGTGTGAGTTGTCCTAGCTAACAGAGGCGGTTGTGTGGTTTTTCCAGTTGGAGCCGGGGTTGCTGGATGAGACTCAGATCGCCACCATCCTCAGAGAGATTCTGAAGGGTCTGGAATACCTCCACTCAGAGAAGAAGATACACAGAGACATCAAAGGTACTAGCAAGCATGGATACCAGTAGGGGCTAACCTAGCTAGCATGGATACCAGTAGGGGCTAACCTAGCTAGCATGGATACCAGTATGGGCTAACCTAGCTAGCATGGATACCAGTAGGGGCTAACCTAGCTAGCATGGATACCAGTATGGGCTAACCTAGCTAGCATGGATACCAGTAGGGGCTAACCTAGCTAGCATGGATACCAGTAGGGGCTAACCTAGCTAGCATGGATACCAGTATGGGCTAACCTAACTAGCATGGATACCAGTAGGGGCTAACCTAGCTAGCATGGATACCAGTAGGGGCTAACCTAGCATGGATACCAGTAGGGGCTAGCATGGGTACCAGTAGGGGCTACCTAACTAGCATGGATACCAGTAGGGGCTACCTAGCATGGATACCAGTAGGGGCTAACCTAGCTAGCATGGGTACCAGTAGGGGCTACCGAGCTAGCATGGGTACCAGTAGGGGCTAACCTAGCATGGATACCAGTAGGGGCTAACCTAGCTAGCATGGATACCAGTAGGGGCTAACCTAGCATGGATACCAGTAGGGGCTAACCTAGCTAGCATGGGTACCAGTAGGGGCTACCTAGCTAGCATGGATACCAGTAGGGGCTAACCGAGCTAGCATGGGTACCAGTATGGGCTAACCTAGCTAGCATGGATACCAGTAGGGGCTAACCTAGCTAGCATGGATACCAGTATGGGCTAACCTAGCTAGCATGGATACCAGTAGGGGCTAACCTAGCTAGCATGGATACCAGTAGGGGCTAACCTAGCTAGCATGGATACCAGTATGGGCTAACCTAACTAGCATGGATACCAGTAGGGGCTAACCTAGCTAGCATGGATACCAGTAGGGGCTAACCTAGCTAGCATGGATACCAGTAGGGGCTAGCATGGGTACCAGTAGGGGCTACCTAGCTAGCATGGATACCAGTAGGGGCTACCTAGCATGGATACCAGTAGGGGCTAACCTAGCTGGGTACCAGCATGGGTACCAGTAGGGGCTAACCTAGCTAGCATGGGTACCAGTAGGGGCTAACCTAGCATGGATACCAGTAGGGGCTAACCTAGCTAGCATGGATACCAGTAGGGGCTAACCTAGCATGGATACCAGTAGGGGCTAACCTAGCTAGCATGGGTACCAGTAGGGGCTACCTAGCTAGCATGGATACCAGTAGGGGCTAACCGAGCTAGCATGGGTACCAGTAGGGGCTAACCTAGCTAGCATGGGTACCAGTATGGGCTAACCTAGCTAGCATGGATACCAGTAGGGGCTAACCTAGCTAGCATGGATACCAGTAGGGGCTAATCTAGCTAGCATGGATACTAGTAGGGGCTAACCTAGCTAGCATGGATACCAGTAGGGACTAACCTAGCTAGGGATAATAGAAGGATACCAGTAGGGGGACAACCTAACCTACTTCAGTGGATACCAGGGATAGTAGGTGCTAACCTAGCTAGCATGGGTACCAGTAGGGGGTTAATGTAGAAGGTACAGACATCAACAGTACTGACAGGGTTAATGTAGAAGGTACAGAGACATCAACAGTAGACAGGGTTAATGTAGAAGGTACAGACATCAACAGCTAGGGTTATGGGTACCAGTAGGGGCTAACCTAGCTAGCATGGGTACAGTACTGACAGGGTTAATGTAGAAGGTACAGAGACATCAGCTGACAGGGTTATGGATACCAGTAATGGAAGGTACAGAGACATCAACAGTACTGACAGGGTAATGCATGGACATCAACCAGTACTGACAGGGTTAATGTAGAAGCATGGATACTAGTAGGGGCTAACATCAGCTAGCATGGGTTAATGTAGGGACAGAACCTCAACTAACATGGTTAATGTAGAAGGTACAGAACCAACAACTGACAGGGATAATAGTAGGGTACAGAACATCAACTACTGACAGGGATACTATGTAGAAGGTACAGAACATCAACAGTAACAGGGTTACTAGTAGGTACAGAACACTAGTACTGACAGGGTTCATACTAGTAGGACATAACCTAACTAACAGGGTTACTAGTAGGTGCATCAACAGGGATACTAGTAGGTGCTAAATGTAGGGTACATACTAGTAGGGGCTAACAGGGATACTAGTAGGGGCTACACAGGGATACTAATGTAGGTACATAGATCAACAGTACTGACAGGGTTAATGTAGAAGGTACAGAGACATCAACAGTACTGACAGGGTTAATGAGAAGGTACAGGGTTAATGTAGAGGTACATGGACAAACAGTACTGACAGGGGTAATGTAGAAGGTACAGAGACATCAACAGTACTGACAGGGTTAATGTAGAAGGTACAGAGACATCAACAGTACTGACAGGGTTAATGTAGTAGGTACAGAGACATCAACAGTACTGACAGGGTTAATGTAGAAGGTACAGAGACATCACAGAGACATCAACAGTACTGACAGGGTTAATGTAGAAGGTACAGAGACATCAACAGTACTGACAGGGTTAATGTAGAAGGTACAGAGACATCAACAGTACTGACAGGGTTAATGTAGAAGGTACAGAGACATCAACAGTACTGACAGGGTTAATGTAGAAGGTACAGAGACATCAACAGTACTGACAGGGTTAATGTAGAAGGTACAGAGACATCAACAGTACTGACAGGGTTAATGTAGAAGGTACAGAGACATCAACAGTACTGACAGGGTTAATGTAGAAGGTACAGAGACATCAACAGTACTGACAGGGTTAATGTAGAAGGTACAGAGACATCAACAGTACTGACAGGGTTAATGTAGAAGGTACAGAGACATCAACAGTACTGACAGGGTTAATGTAGAAGGTACAGAGACATCAACAGTACTGACAGGGTTCATGTAGAAGGTACAGAGACATCAACAGTACTGACAGGGTTAATGTAGAAGGTACAGAGACATCAACAGTACAGGGTTAATGTAGAAGGTACAGAGACATCAACAGTACTGACAGGGTTAATGTAGAAGGTACAGAGACATCAACAGTACTGACAGGGTTAATGTAGAAGGTACAGAGACATCAACAGTACTGACAGGGTTAATGTAGAAGGTACAACAGTACTGACAGGGTTAATGTAGAAGGTACAGAGACATCAACAGTACTGACAGGGTTAATGTAGAAGGTACAGAGACATCAACAGTACTGACAGGGTTAATGTAGAAGGTACAGAGACATCAACAGTACTGACAGGGTTAATGTAGAAGGTACAGAGACATCAACAGTACTGACAGGGTTAATGTAGAAGGTACAGAGACATCAACAGTACTGACAGGGTTAATGTAGAAGGTACAGAGACATCAACAGTACAGGGTTAATGTAGAAGGTACAGGACATCAACAGTACTGACAGGGTTAATGTAGAAGGTACATACTGACAGACATCAACAGTACTGACAGGGTTAATGTAGAAGGTACAGAGACATCAACAGTACTGACAATGGGTTACATCAACAGTACTGACAGGGTTAATGTAGAAGGTACAGAGACATCAACAGTACTGACAGGGTTAATGTAGAAGGTACAGAGACATCAACAGTACTGACAGGGTTAATGTAGAAGGTACATGGACATCAACAGTACTGACAGGGTTAATGTAGAAGGTACAGAGACATCAACAGTACTGACAGGGTTAATGTAGAAGGTACAGAGACATCAACAGTACTGACAGGGTTAATGTAGAAGGTACAGAGACATCAACAGTACTGACAGGGTTAATGTAGAAGGTACAGAGACATCAACAGTACTGACAGGGTTAATGTAGAAGGTACAGAGACATCAACAGTACTGACAGGGTTAATGTAGAAGGTAATGTAGAGACATCAACAGTACTGACAGGGTTAATGTAGAAGGTACAGGACATCAACAGTACTGACAGGGTTAATGTAGAAGGTACAGAGACATCAACAGTACTGACAGGGTTAATGTAGAAGGTACAGAGACATCACAGTACTGACAGAATGTAGAAGGTACATGGACATCAACAGTACTGACAGGGTTAATGTAGAAGGTACAGAGACATCAACAGTACTGACAGGGTTAATGTAGAAGGTACAGAGACATCAACAGTACTGACAGGGTTAATGTAGAAGGTACAGGACATCAACAGTTGACATGTAGAAGGTACAGAGACATCAACAGTACTGACAGGGTTAATGTAGAAGGTACAGAGACATCAACAGTACTGACAGGGTTAATGTAGAAGGTACAGAGACATCAACAGTACTGACAGGGTTAACAGAGACATCAACAGTACTGACAGGGTTAATGTAGAAGGTACAGAGACATCAACAGTACTGACAGGGTTAATGTAGAAGGTACAGAGACATCAACAGTACTGACAGGGTTAATGTAGAAGGTACAGAGACATCAACAGTACTGACAGGGTTAATGTAGAAGGTACAGAGACATCAACAGTACTGACAGGGTTAATGTAGAAGGTACAGAGACATCAACAGTACTGAAGGTTAATGTAGAAGGTACAGAGACATCAACAGTACTGACAGGGTTAATGTAGAAGGTACAGAGACATCAACAGTACTGACAGGGTTAATGTAGAAGGTAGGTACAGAGACATCAACATCAACAGTACTGACAGGGTTAATGTAGAAGGTACAGAGACATCAACAGTACTGACAGGGTTAATGTAGAAGGTACAGAGACATCAACAGGGTTAATGTAGAAGGTACAGAGACATCAACAGTACTGACAGGGTTAATGTAGAAGGTACAGAGACATCAACAGTACTGACAG
Organism: Oncorhynchus keta; assembly: GCF_023373465.1. Taxonomy (NCBI): domain Eukaryota; kingdom Metazoa; phylum Chordata; class Actinopteri; order Salmoniformes; family Salmonidae; genus Oncorhynchus; species Oncorhynchus keta. The sequence continues at coordinate 147,529 of NW_026290959.1, read as the reverse complement.
GGTTAATGTAGAAGGTACAGACACATCAACAGTACTGACAGGGTTAATGTTAGAAGGTACAGAGACATCAACAGTACTGACAGGGTTAATGTAGAAGGTACAGAGACATCAACAGTCACTGACAGGGTTAATGTAGAAGGTACAGAGACAACAGTCTGACAGGGTTAATGTAGAAGGTACAGAGACATCAACAGTACTGACAGGGTTAATGTAGAAGGTACATGAGACATCAACAGTACTGACAGGGTTAATGTAGAAGGTACAGGACATCAACAGTACTGACAGGGTTAATGTAGAAGGTACAGAGACATCAACAGTACTGACAGGGTTAATGTAGAAGGTACATGGACATCAACAGTACTGACAGGGTTAATGTAGAAGGTACATGGACATCAACAGTACTGACAGGGTTAATGTAGAAGGTACAGAGACATCAACAGTACTTAATGACAGGGTACTGAATGTAGAAGGTACAGAGACATCAACAGTACTGACAGGGTTAATGTAGAAGGTACAGACATCAACAGTACTGACAGGGTTAATGTAGAAGGTACAGAGACATCAACAGTACTGACAGGGTTAATGTAGAAGGTACAGAGACATCAACAGTACTGACAGGGTTAATGTAGAAGAGACATCACAGTACTGACAGGGTTAATGTAGAAGGTACAACATCAACAATACTGACAGGGTTAATGTAGAAGGTACAGAGACATCAACAGTACTGACAGGGTTAATGTAGAAGGTACAGAGACATTAATGTAGAAGGTACAACATCAGCAGTACTGACAGGGTTAATGTAGAGACATCAACAGGACAGGGTTAATGTAGAAGGTACAGAGACATCAACAGTACTGACAGGGTTAATGTAGAAGGTACAGAGACATCAACAGTACTGACAGGGTTAATGTAGAAGGTACAGAGACATCAACAGTACTGACAGGGTTAATGTAGAACAGGTAACAGTAGACAGGGTTAATGTAGAAGGTACAACATCAACAGTACTGACAGGGTTAATGTAGAAGGTACAGAGACATCAACAGTAACAGGGTTAATGTAGAAGGTACAGAGACATCAACAGTACTGACAGGGTTAATGTAGAAGGTACAGAGACATCAACAGTACTGACAGGGTTAATGTAGAAGGTACAGAGACATCAACAGTACTGACAGGGTTAATGTAGAAGGTACAGAGACATCAACAGTACTGACAGGGTTAATGTAGAAGGTACAGAGACATCAACAGTACTGACAGGGTTAATGTAGAAGGTACAGAGACATCAACAGTACTGACAGGGTTAATGTAGAAGGTACAGAGACATCAACAGTACTGACAGGGTTAATGTAGAAGGTACAGAGACATCAACAGTACTGACAGGGTTAATGTAGAAGGTACAGAGACATCAACAGTACTGACAGGGTTAATGTACAGAGACATCAACAGTACTGACAGGGTTAATGTAGAAGGTACAGAGACATCAACAGTACTGACAGGGTTAATGTAGAAGGTACAGAGACATCAACAGTACTGACAGGGTTAATGTAGAAGGTACAGAGACATCAACAGTACTGACAGGGTTAATGTAGAAGGTACAGAGACATCAACAGTACTGACAGGGTTAATGTAGAAGGTACATCAACAGTACTGACAGGGTTAATGTAGAAGGTACAGAGACATCAACAGTACTGACAGGGTTAATGTAGAAGGTACAGAGACATCAACAGTACTGACAGGGTTAATGTAGAAGGTACAGAGACATCAACAGTACTGACAGGGTTAATGTAGAAGGTACAGAGACATCAACAGTACTGACAGGGTTAATGTAGAAGGTACAGAGACATCAACAGTACTGACAGGGTTAATGTAGAAGGTACATCAACAGTACTGACAGGGTTAATGTAGAAGGTACAGAGACATCAACAGTACTGACAGGGTTAATGTAGAAGGTACAGAGACATCAACAGTACTGACAGGGTTAATGTAGAAGGTACAGAGACATCAACAGTACTGACAGGGTTAATGTAGAAGGTACAGAGACATCAACAGTACTGACAGGGTTAATGTAGAAGGTACAGAGACATCAACAGTACTGACAGGGTTAATGTAGAAGGTACAGAGACATCAACAGTACTGACAGGGTTAATGTAGAAGGTACAGAGACATCAACAGTACTGACAGGGTTAATGTAGAAGGTACAGAGACATCAACAGTACTGACAGGGTCAACAGTACTGACAGGGTTAATGTAGAAGTTAATGTACAGAGACATCAACAGTACTGACAGGGTTAATGTAGAAGGTACAGAGACATCAACAGTACTGACAGGGTTAATGTAGAAGGTACATGGACATCAACAGACATCAACAGTACTGACAGGGTTAATGTAGAAGGTACAGAGACATCAACAGACATTAATGTAGAAGGTACAACATCAACAGTACTGACAGGGTTAATGTAGAAGGTACAGAGACATCAACAGTACTGACAGGGTTAATGTAGAAGGTACATGGACATCAACAGTACTGACAGGGTTAATGTAGAAGGTACAGAGACATCAACAGTACTGACAGGGTTAATGTAGAAGGTACAGAGACATCAACAGTACTGACAGGGTTAATGTAGAAGGTACAGAGACATCAACAGTACTGACAGGGTTAATGTAGAAGGTACAGAGACATCAACAGTACTGACAGGGTTAATGTAGAAGGTACAGAGACATCAACAGTACTGACAGGGTTAATGTAGAAGGTACAGAGACATCAACAGTACTGACAGGGTTAATGTAGAAGGTACATGGACATCAACAGTACTGACAGGGTTAATGTAGAAGGTACAGAGACATCAACAGTACTGACAGGGTTAATGTAGAAGGTACAGAGACATCAACAGTACTGACAGGGTTAATGTAGAAGGTACATGGACATCAACAGTACTGACAGGGTTAATGTAGAAGGTACAGAGACATCAACAGTACTGACAGGGTTAATGTAGAAGGTACAGAGACATCAACTGACAGTACTGACTGAGGGTTAATGTAGAAGGTACAGAGTACTGACAGGGTTAATGTAGAAGGTACAACAGTACTGACAGGGTTAATGTAGAAGGTACAGAGACATCAACAGTACTGACAGGGTTAATGTAGAAGGTACAGAGACATCAACAGTACTGACAGGGTTAATGAGACATCAACAGACTGACAGGGTTACAGAGACATCAACAGTACTGACAGGGTTAATGTAGAAGGTACAGAGACATCAACAGTACTGACAGGGTTAATGTAGAAGGTACAGAGACATCAACAGTACTGACAGGGTTAATGTAGAAGGTACAGAGACATCAACAGTACTGACAGGGTTAATGTAGAAGGTACAGAGACATCAACAGTACTGACAGGGTTAATGTAGAAGGTACAGAGACATCAACAGTACTGACAGGGTTAATGTAGAAGGTACAGAGACATCAACAGTACTGACAGGGTTAATGTAGAAGGTACAGAGACATCAACAGTACTGACAGGGTTAATGTAGAAGGTACAGAGACATCAACAGTACTGACAGGGTTAATGTAGAAGGTACAGAGACATCAACAGTACTGACAGGGTTAATGTAGAAGGTACAGAGACATCAACAGTACTGACAGGGTTAATGTAGAAGGTACAGAGACATCAACAGTACTGACAGGGTTAATGTAGAAGGTACAGAGACATCAACAGTACTGACAGGGTTAATGTAGAAGGTACAGAGACATCAACAGTACTGACAGGGTTAATGTAGAAGGTACAGAGACATCAACAGTACTGACAGGGTTAATGTAGAAGGTACAGAGACATCAACAGTATCTGACAGGGTTAATGTAGAAGGTACAGAGACATCAACAGTACTGACAGGGTTAATGTAGAAGGTACAGAGACATCAACAGTACTGACAGGGTTAATGTAGAAGGTACAGAGACATCAACAGTACTGACAGGGTTAATGTAGAAGGTACAGAGACATCAACAGTACTGACAGGGTTAATCAACAGTAGAAGGTTACAGAGACATCAACAGTACTGACAGGGTTAATGTAGAAGGTACAGAGACATCAACAGTACTGACAGGGTTAATGTAGAAGGTACAGAGACATCAACAGTACTGACAGGGTTAATGTAGAAGGTACAGAGACATCAACAGTACTGACAGGGTTAATGTAGAAGGTACAGAGACATCAACAGTACTGACAGGGTTAATGTAGAAGGTACAGAGACATCAACAGTACTGACAGGGTTAATGTAGAAGGTACAGAGACATCAACAGTACTGACAGGGTTAATGTAGAAGGTACAGAGACATCAACAGTACTGACAGGGTTAATGTAGAAGGTACAGAGACATCAACAGTACTGACAGGGTTAATGTAGAAGGTACAGAGACATCAACTGACAGGGTTAATGTAGAAGGTACAGAGACATCAACAGTACTGACAGGGTTAATGAGACATCAACAGTAAGGTACAGAGACATCAACAGTACTGACAGGGTTAATGTAGAAGGTACAGAGACATCAACAGTACTGACAGGGTTAATGTAGAAGGTACAGAGACATCAACAGTACTGACAGGGTTAATGTAGAAGGTACATACTGAGACATCAACAGTACTGACAGGGTTAATGTAGAAGGTACAGAGACATCAACAGTACTGACAGGGTTAATGTAGAAGGTACAGAGACATCAACAGTACTGACAGGGTTAATGTAGAAGGTACAGACATCAACAGTACTGACAGGGTTAATGTAGAAGGTACAGAGACATCAACAGTACTGACAGGGTTAATGTAGAAGGTACAGAGACATCAACAGTACTGACAGGGTTAATGTAGAAGGTACAGAGACATCAACAGTACTGACAGGGTTAATGTAGAAGGTACAGAGACATCAACAGTACTGACAGGGTTAATGTAGAAGGTACAGAGACATCAACAGTACTGACAGGGTTAATGTAGAAGGTACAACAACAGTACTGACAGGGTTAATGTAGAAGGTACAGAGACATCAACAGTACTGACAGGGTTAATGTAGAAGGTACAGAGACATCAACAGTACTGACAGGGTTAATGTAGAAGGTACAGAGACATCAACAGTACTGACAGGGTTAATGTAGAAGGTACAGAGACATCAACAGTACTGACAGGGTTAATGTAGAAGGTACAGAGACATCAACAGTACTGACAGGGTTAATGTAGAAGGTACAGAGACATCAACAGTACTGACAGGGTTAATGTAGAAGGTACAGGACATCAACAGTACTGACAGGGTTAATGTAGAAGGTACAGAGACATCAACAGTACTGACAGGGTTAATGTAGAAGGTACAGAGACATCAACAGTACTGACAGGGTTAATGTAGAAGGTACAGAGACATCAACAGTACTGACAGGGTTAATGTAGAAGGTACAGAGACATCAACAGTACTGACAGGGTTAATGTACAGAGACATCAACAGGTAATGTAGGTACAGAGACATCAACAGTACTGACAGGGTTCATGTAGAAGGTACAGAGACATCAACAGTACTGACAGGGTTAATGTAGAAGGTACAGAGACATCAACAGTACTGACAGGGTTAATGTAGAAGGTACAGAGACATCAACAGTACTGACAGGGTTAATGTAGAAGGTACAGAGACATCAACAGTACTGACAGGGTTAATGTAGAAGGTACATGGACATCAACAGTACTGACAGGGTTAATGTAGAAGGTACAGAGACATCAACAGTACTGACAGGGTTAATGTAGAAGGTACAGAGACATCAACAGTACTGACAGGGTTAATGTAGAAGGTACATGGACATCAACAGTACTGACAGGGTTAATGTAGAAGGTACAGAGACATCAACAGTACTGACAGGGTTAATGTAGAAGGTACAGGACATCAACAGTACTGACAGGGTTAATGTAGGTAGGTACAGAGACATCAACAGTACTGACAGGGTTAATGTAGAAGGTACAGAGACATCAACAGTACTGACAGGGTTAATGTAGAAGGTACAGAGACATCAACAGTACTGACAGGGTTAATGTAGAAGGTACAGAGACATCAACAGTACTGACAGGGTTAATGTGAAGGTACAGAGACATCACAGTACTGACAGGGTTAATGTAGAAGGTACAGAGACATCAACAGTACTGACAGGGTTAATGTAGAAGAGTACAGAGACATCAACAGTACTGACAGGGTTAATGTAGAAGGTACAGAGACATCAACAGTACTGACAGGGTTAATGTAGAAGGTACAGAGACATCAACAGTACTGACAGGGTTAATGTAGAAGGTACAGAGACATCAACAGTACTGACAGGGTTAATGTAGAAGGTACAGAGACATCAACAGTACTGACAGGGTTAATGTAGAAGGTACAGAGACATCAACAGTACTGACAGGGTTAATGTAGAAGGTACAGAGACATCAACAGTACTGACAGGGTTAATGTAGAAGGTACATGGACATCAACAGTACTGACAGGGTTAATGTAGAAGGTACATGGACATCAACAGTACTGACAGGGTTAATGTAGAAGGTACAGAGACATCAACAGTACTGACATTAATGTAGAAGGTACATGGACATCAACAGTACTGACAGGGTTAATGTAGAAGGTACATGGACATCAACAGTACTGACAGGGTTAATGTAGAAGGTACAGAGACATCAACAGTACTGACAGGGTTAATGTAGAAGGTACAGAGACATCAACAGTACTGACAGGGTTAATGTAGAAGGTACAGAGACATCAACAGTACTGACAGGGTTAATGTAGAAGGTACAGGTCAACAGTACTGACAGGGTTAATGTAGAAGGTACAGAGACATCAATACTGACAGGGTTAATGTAGAAGGTACAGAGACATCAACAGTACTGACAGGGTTAATGTAGTAGGTACAGACACATCAACAGTACTGACAGGGTTAATGTAGAAGGTACAGAGACATCAACAGTACTGACAGGGTTAATGTAGAAGGTACAGAGACATCAACAGTACTGACAGGGTTAATGTAGAAGGTACAGAGACATCAACAGTACTGACAGAGTTAATGTAGAAGGTACAGAGACATCAACAGTACTGACAGGGTTAATGTAGAAGGTACAGAGACATCAACAGTACTGACAGGGTTAATGTAGAAGGTACAGAGACATCAACAGTACTGACAGGGTTAATGTAGAAGGTACAGAGACATCAACAGTACTGACAGGGTTAATGTAGAAGGTACAGAGACATCAACAGTACTGACAGGGTTAATGTAGAAGGTACAGAGACATCAACAGTACTGACAGGGTTAATGTAGAAGGTGTACAGAGACATCAACAGTACTGACAGGGTTAATGTAGAAGGTACAGAGATATCAACAGTACTGACAGGGTTAATGTAGAAGGTACAGAGTACTGACAGGGTTAATGTAGAAGGTACAGAGACATCAACAGTACTGACAGGGTTAATGTAGAAGGTACAGAGACATCAACAGTACTGACAGGGTTAATGTAGAAGGTACAGAGACATCAACAGTACTGACAGGGTTAATGTAGAAGGTACAGAGACATCAACAGTACTGACAGGGTTAATGTAGAAGGTACAGAGACATCAACAGTACTGACAGGGTTAATGTAGAAGGTACAGAGACATCAACAGTACTGACAGGGTTAATGTAGAAGGTACAGAGACATCAACAGTACTGACAGGGTTAATGTAGAAGGTACAGAGACATCAACAGTACTGACAGGGTTAATGTAGAAGGTACAGAGACATCAACAGTACTGACAGGGTTAATGTAGAAGGTACAGAGACATCAACAGTACTGACAGGGTTAATGACAGGGTACAGAGACATCAATACTGACAGGGTAATGAAGGTACAGAGACATCAACAGTACTGACAGGGTTAATGTAGAAGGTACAGAGACATCAACAGTACTGACAGGGTTAATGTAGAAGGTACAGAGACATCAACAGTACTGACAGGGTTAATGTAGAAGGTACAGAGACATCAACAGTACTGACAGGGTTAATGTAGAAGGTACAGAGACATCAACAGTACTGACAGGGTTAATGTAGAAGGTACAGAGACATCAACAGTACTGACAGGGTTAATGTAGAATGTACAGAGACATCAACAGTACTGACAGGGTTAATGTAGAAGGTACAGAGATATCAACAGTACTGACAGGGTTAATGTAGAAGGTACAGAGACATCAACAGTACTGACAGGGTTAATGTAGAAGGTACAGAGACATCAACAGTACTGACAGAGAAATCAACAGTACTGACAGGGTTAATGTAGAAGGTACAGAGATATCAACAGTACTGACAGGGTTAATGTAGAAGGTACAGTATCAACAGTACTGACAGGGTTAATGTAGAAGGTACAGAGACATCAACAGTACTGACAGGGTTAATGTAGAAGGTACAGAGACATCAACAGTACTGACAGGGTTAATGTAGAAGGTACAGAGACATCAACAGTACTGACAGGGTTAATGTAGATTGTACAGAGACATCAACAGTACTGACAGGGTTAATGTAGAAGGTACAGAGACATCAACAGAGACATCAACAGACATTAATGTAGAAGGTACAAGACATCAACAGTACTGACAGGGTTAATGTAGAAGGTACAGAGACATCAACAGTACTGACAGGGTTAATGTAGAAGGTACAGAGACATCAACAGTACTGACAGGGTTAATGTAGAAGGTACAGACATCAACAGTACTGACAGGGTTAATGTAGAAGGTACAGAGACATCAACAGTACTGACAGGGTTAATGTTAATGTAGAAGGTACAGAGACATCAACAGTACTGACAGGGTTAATGTAGAAGGTACAGAGACATCAACAGTACTGACAGGGTTTCATGTAGAAGGTACAGAGACATCAACAGTACTGACAGGGTTCATGTAGAAGGTACAGAGACATCAACAGTACTGACAGGGTTAATGTAGAAGGTACAGAGACATCAACAGTACTGACAGGGTTAATGTAGAAGGTACAGAGACATCATCACAGGGTTAATGTAGAAGGTACAGAGACATCACTGACAGGGTTAATGTAGAAGGTACAGAGACATCAACAGTACTGACAGGGTTAATGTAGAAGGTACAGAGACATCAACAGTACTGACAGGGTTAATGTAGAAGGTACAGAGACATCAACAGTACTGACAGGGTTAATGTAGAAGGTACAGAGACATCAACAGTACTGACAGGGTTAATGTAGATTTGTACAGAGACATCAGAAGTACTGACAGGGTTAATGTAGAAGGTACAGAGACATCAACAGTACTGACAGGGTTAATGTAGAAGGTACAGAGACATCAACAGTACTGACAGGGTAGAAGGTACAGAGACATCAACAGTACTGACAGGGTTAATGTAGAAGGTACAGAGACATCAACAGTACTGACAGGGTTAATGTAGAAGGTACAGAGACATCAACAGAACTGACAGGGTTAATGTAGAAGGTACAGAGACATCAACAGTACTGACAGGGTTAATGTAGAAGGTACAGAGACATCAACAGTACTGACAGGGTTAATGTAGAAGGTACAGAGACATCAACAGTACTGACAGGGTTAATGTAGAAGGTACAGAGACATCAACAGTACTGACAGGGTTAATGTAAAGGTACAGAGATATCAACAGTACTGACAGGGTTAATGTAGAAGGTACAGAGACATCAACAGTACTGACAGGGTTAATGTAGAAGGTACAGAGACATCAACAGTACTGACAGGGTTAATGTAGAAGGTACAGAGACATCAACAGTACTGACAGGGTTAATGTAGAAGGTACAGAGACATCAACAGTACTGACAGGGTTAATGTAGAAGGTACAGAGACATCAACAGTACTGACAGGGTTAATGTAGAAGGTACAGAGACATCAACAGTACTGACAGGGTTAATGTAGAAGGTACAGAGACATCAACAGTACTGACAGGGTTAATGTAGAAGGTACAGAGACATCAACAGTACTGACAGGGTTAATGTAGAAGGTACAGAGACATCAACAGTACTGACAGGGTTAATGTAGAAGGTACAGAGACATCAACAGTACTGACAGGGTTAATGTAGAAGGTACAGAGACATCAACAGTGACAGGGTTAATGTAGAAAGGTACAGAGACATCAACAGTACTGACAGGGTTAATGTAGAAGGTACAGTACTGACAGAGACATCAACAGTACTGACAGGGTTAATGTAGAAGGTACAGAGACATCAACAGTACTGACAGGGTTAATGTAGAAGGTACAGAGACATCAAACAGTACTGACAGGGTTAATGTAGAAGGTACAGAGACATCAACAGTACTGACAGGGTTAATGTAGAAGGTACAGACATCAACAGTACTGACAGGGTTAATGTAGAAGGTACATGGACATCAACAGACATTAATGTAGAAGGTACAGACATCAACAGTACTGACAGGGTTAATGTAGAAGGTACATGGACATCAACAGTACTGACAGGGTTAATGTAGAAGGTACAGAGACATCAACAGTACTGACAGGGTTAATGTAGAAGGTACAGACATCAACAGACATCAACATCAACAGTACTGACAGGGTTAATGTAGAACATCAACAGTACTGACAGGGTTAAGAGGTACATCATCACAGTACTGACAGGGTTAATGTAGAAGGTACAGAGACATCAACAGTACTGACAGGGTTAATGTAGAAGGTACAGGACATCACAGTACTGACAGGGTTAATGTAGAAGGTACATGGACATCAACAGTACTGACAGGGTTAATGTAGAAGGTACAGAGACATCAACAGTACTGACAGGGTTAATGTAGAAGGTACAGAGACATCAACAGTACTGACAGGGTTAATGTAGAAGGTACAGAACATCAACAGTACTGACAGGGTTAATGTAGAAGGTACAGAGACATCAACAGTACTGACAGGGTTAATGTAGAAGGTACAGAGACATCAACAGTACTGACAGGGTTAATGTAGAAGGTACAGAGACATCAACAGTACTGACAGGGTTAATGTAGAAGGTACAGAGACATCAACAGTACTGACAGGGTTAATGTAGAAGGTACAGAGACATCAACAGTACTGACAGGGTTAATGTAGAAGGTACAGAGACATCAACAGTACTGACAGGGTTAATGTAGAAGGTACAGAGACATCAACAGTACTGACAGGGTTAATGTAGAAGGTACAGAGACATCAACAGTACTGACAGGGTTAATGTAGAAGGTACAGAGACATCAACAGTACTGACAGGGTTAATGTAGAAGGTACAGAGACATCAACAGTACTGACAGGGTTAATGTAGAAGGTACAGGACATCAACAGTACTGACAGGGTTAATGTAGAAGGTACAGAGACATCAACAGTACTGACAGGGTTAATGTAGAAGGTACAGAGACATCAACAGTACTGACAGGGTTAATGTAGAAGGTACAGAGACATCAACAGTACTGACAGGGTTAATGTAGAAGGTACAGAGACATCAACAGTACTGACAGGGTTAATGTAGAAGGTACAGAGACATCAACAGTACTGACAGGGTTAATGTAGAAGGTACAGAGACATCAACAGTACTGACAGGGTTAATGTAGAAGGTACAGAGACATCAACAGTACTGACAGGGTTAATGTAGAAGGTACAGAGACATCAACAGTACTGACAGGGTTAATGTAGAAGGTACAGAGACATCAACAGTACTGACAGGGTTAATGTAGAAGGTACAGAGACATCAACAGTACTGACAGGGTTAATGTAGAACAGGACATCAACAGTACTGACAGGGTTAATGTAGAAGGTACATCATCAACAGTACTGACAGGGTTAATGTAGAAGGTACAGAGACATCAACAGTACTGACAGGGTTAATGTAGAAGGTACAGAGACATCAACAGTACTGACAGGGTTAATGTAGAAGGTACATCAACAGTACTGACAGGGGTTAATGTAGAAGGTACAGAGGGTTAATGTAGAAGGTACAGAGACATCAACAGTACTGACAGGGTTAATGTAGAAGGTACAGAGACATCAACAGTACTGACAGGGTTAATGTAGAAGGTACAGAGACATCAACAGTACTGACAGGGTTAATGTAGAAGGTACAGAGACATCAACAGTACTGACAGGGTTAATGTAGAAGGTACAGAGACATCAACAGTACTGACAGGGTTAATGTAGAAGGTACAGAGACATCAACAGTACTGACAGGGTTAATGTAGAAGGTACAGAGACATCAACAGTACTGACAGGGTTAATGTAGAAGGTACAGAGACATCAACAGTACTGACAGGGTTAATGTAGAAGGTACAGAGACATCAACAGTACTGACAGGGTTAATGTAGAAGGTACAGAGACATCAACAGTACTGACAGGGTTAATGTAGAAGGTACAGAGACATCAACAGTACTGACAGGGTTAATGTAGAATGGTACAGAGACATCAACAGTACTGACAGGGTTAATGTAGAAGGTACAGAGACATCAACAGTACTGACAGGGTTAATGTAGAAGGTACAGAGACATCAACAGTAGACAGGGTTAATGTAGAAGGTACAGAGACATCAACAGTACTGACAGGGTTAATGTAGAAGGTACAGGACATCAACAGTACTGACAGGGTTAATGTAGAAGGTACATGGACATCAACAGTACTGACAGGGTTAATGTAGAAGGTACAGAGACATCAACAGTACTGACAGGGTTAATGTAGAAGGTACAGAGACATCAGGTACTGACAGGGTTAATGTAGAAGGTACAGAGACATCAACAGTACTGACAGGGTTAATGTAGAAGGTACAGAGACATCAACAGTACTGACAGGGTTAATGTAGAACAGAGACATCAACAGTACTGACAGGGTTAATGTAGAAGGTACAGAGACATCAACAGTACTGACAGGGTTAATGTAGAAGGTACAGAGACATCAACAGTACTGACAGGGTTAATGTAGAAAGGTACAGAGACATCAACAGTACTGACAGGGTTAATGTAGAAGGTACAGAGACATCAACAGTACTGACAGGGTTAATGTAGAAGGTACAGAGACATCAACAGTACTGACAGGGTTAATGTAGAAGGTACAGAGACATCAACAGTACTGACAGGGTTAATGTAGAAGGTACAGAGACATCAACAGTACTGACAGGGTTAATGTAGAAGGTACAGAGACATCAACAGTACTGACAGGGTTAATGTAGAAGGTACAGAGACATCATACTGACAGGGTTAATGTAGAAGGTACAGAGACATCACAGTACTGACAGGGTTAATGTAGAAGGTACAGAGACATCAACAGTACTGACAGGGTTAATGTAGAAGGTACAGAGACATCAACAGTACTGACAGGGTTAATGTAGAAGGTACAGAGACATCAACAGTACTGACAATGTAGGGTTAATACTGACAGGGTTAATGTAAAGGTACAGAGACATCAACAGTACTGACAGGGTTAATGTAGAAGGTACAGAGACATCAACAGTACTGACAGGGTTAATGTAGAAGGTACAGAGACATCAACAGTACTGACAGGGTTAATGTAGAAGGTACAGAGACATCAACAGTACTGACAGGGTTAATGTAGAAGGTACAGAGACATCAACAGTACTGACAGGGTTAATGTAGAAGGTACAGGGTTAATGTAGAAGGTACAGAGACATCAACAGTACTGACAGGGTTAATGTAGAAGGTACAGAGACATCAACAGTACTGACAGGGTTAATGTAGAAGGTACAGAGACATCAACAGTACTGACAGGGTTAATGTAGAAGGTACAGTAGACATTAATGTAGAAGTACAAGACATCAACAGTACTGACAGGGTTAATGTAGAAGGTACAGAGACATCAACAGTACTGACAGGGTTAATGTAGAAGGTACAGAGACATCAACAGTACATAGACATGACTGAGGGTTAATGTAGAAGGTACAGAGACATCAACAGTACTGACAGGTTAATGTAGAAGGTACAGAGACATCAACAGTACTGACAGGGTTAATGTAGAAGGTACAGACACATCAACAGTACTGACAGGGTTAATGGTACAGAGACATCAACAGTACTGACAGGGTTAATGTAGAAGGTACAGAGACATCAACAGTACTGACAGGGTTAATGTAGAAGGTACAGAGACATCAACAGTACTGACAGGGTTAATGTAGAAGGTACAGAGACATCAACAGTACTGACAGGGTTAATGTAGAAGGTACAGAGACATCAACAGTACTGACAGGGTTAATGTAGAAGGTACAGACATCAGACATCATGGACATCAACAGTACTGACAGGGTTAATGTAGAAGGTACAGAGACATCAACAGTACTGACAGGGTTAATGTAGAAGGTACAGAGACATCAGTACTGACAGGGTTAATGTAGAAGGTACAGAGACATCAACAGTACTGACAGGGTTAATGTAGGTACAGAGACATCAACAGTACTGACAGGGTTAATGTAGAAGGTACAGAGACATCAACAGTACTGACAGGGTTAATGTAGAAGAGACATCAACAGTAGACATCAACAGTACTGACAGGGTTAATGTAGAAGGTACAGAGACATCAACAGTACTGACAGGGTTAATGTAGAAGGTACAGAGACATCAACAGTACTGACAGGGTTAATGTAGAAGGTACAGAGACATCAACAGTACTGACAGGGTTAATGTAGAAGGTACAGAGACATCAACAGTACTGACAGGGTTAATGTAGAAGGTACAGAGATATCAACAGTACTGACAGGGTTAATGTAGAAGGTACAGAGATATCAACAGTACTGACAGGGTTAATGTAGAAGGTACAGAGACATCAACAGTACTGACAGGGTTAATGTAGAAGGTACAGAGACATCAACAGTACTGACAGGGTTAATGTAGAAGGTACAGAGACATCAACAGTACTGACAGGGTTAATGTAGAAGGTACAGAGACATCAACAGTACTGACAGGGTTAATGTAGAAGGTACAGAGACATCAACAGTACTGACAGGGTTAATGTAGAAGGTACAGAGACATCAACAGTACTGACAGGGTTAATGTAGAAGGTACAGAGACATCAACAGTACTGACAGGGTTAATGTAGAAGGTACAGAGACATCAACAGTACTGACAGGGTTAATGTAGAAGGTACAGAGACATCAACAGTACTGACAGGGTTAATGTAGAAGGTACAGAGACATCAACAGTACTGACAGGGTTAATGTAGAAGGTACAGAGACATCAACAGTACTGACAGGGTTAATGTAGAAGGTACAGAGACATCAACAGTACTGACAGGGTTAATGTAGAAGGTACAGAGACATCAACAGTACTGACAGGGTTAATGTAGAAGGTACAGAGACATCAACAGTACTGACAGGGTTAATGTAGAAGGTACAGGACATCAACAGTACTGACAGGGTTAATGTAGAAGGTACAGAGACATCAACAGTACTGACAGGGTTAATGTAGAAGGTACAGAGACATCAACAGTACTGACAGGGTTAATGTAGAAGGTACAGAGACATCAACAGTACTGACAGGGTTAATGTAGAAGGTACAGAGACATCAACAGTACTGACAGGGTTAATGTAGAAGGTACATGGACATCAACAGTACTGACAGGGTTAATGTAGAAGGAGACATCACAGAGACATCAACAGTACTGACAGGGTTAATGTAGAAGGTACAGAGACATCAACAGTACTGACAGGGTTAATGTAGAAGGTACAGAGACATCAACAGTACTGACAGGGTTAATGTAGAAGGTACAGGACATCAACAGTACTGACAGGGTTAATGTAGAAGGTACAGAGACATCAACAGTACTGACAGGGTTAATGTAGAAGGTACAGAGACATCAACAGTACTGACAGGGTTAATGTAGAAGGTACAGAGACATCAACAGTACTGACAGGGTTAATGTAGAAGGTACAGAGACATCAACAGTACTGACAGGGTTAATGTAGAAGGTACAGAGACATCAACAGTACTGACAGGGTTAATGTAGAAGGTACAGAGACATCAACAGTACTGACAGGGTTAATGTAGAAGGTACAGGACATCAACAGTACTGACAGGGTTAATGTAGAAGGTACAGAGACATCAACAGTACTGACAGGGTTAATGTAGAAGGTACAGAGACATCAACAGTACTGACAGGGTTAATGTAGAACAGAGACATCAACACTGACAGGGTTAATGTAGAAGGTACAGAGACATCAACAGTACTGACAGGGTTAATGTAGAAGGTACAGAGACATCAACAGTACTGACAGGGTTAATGTAGAAGGTACAGAGACATCAACAGTACTGACAGGGTTAATGTAGAAGGTACAGAGACATCAACAGTACTGACAGGGTTAATGTAGAAGGTACAGAGACATCAACAGTACTGACAGGGTTAATGTAGAAGGTACAGAGACATCAACAGTACTGACAGGGTTAATGTAGAAGGTACAGAGACATCAACAGTACTGACAGGGTTAATGTAGAAGGTACAGAGACATCAACAGTACTGACAGGGTTAATGTAGAAGGTACAGAGACATCAACAGTACTGACAGGGTTAATGTAGAAGGTACAGAGACATCAACAGTACTGACAGGGTTAATGTAGAAGGTACAGAGACATCAACAGTACTGACAGGGTTAATGTAGAAGGTACAGAGACATCAACAGTACTGACAGGGTTAATGTAGAAGGTACAGAGACATCAACAGTACTGACAGGGTTAATGTAGAAGGTACAGAGACATCAACAGTACTGACAGGGTTAATGTAGAAGGTACAGAGACATCAACAGTACTGACAGGGTTAATGTAGAAGGTACATGGACATCAACAGTACTGACAGGGTTAATGTAGAAGGTACATGGACATCAACAGTACTGACAGGGTTAATGTAGAAGGTACAGAGACATCAAGTACTGAGGGTTAATGTAGTAGGTACAGAGACATCAACAGGGTTAATGTAGAAGGTACATCAACAGAGACATCAACAGTACTGACAGGGTTAATGTAGAAGGTACAGAGACATCAACAGTACTGACAGGGTTAATGTAGAAGGTACAGAGACATCAACAGTACTGACAGGGTTAATGTAGAAGGTCAACAGTACTGACAGGCTAATGTAGAAGGTACAGAGACATCAACAGTACTGACAGGGTTAATGTAGAAGGTACAGAGACATCAACAGTACTGACAGGGTTAATGTAGAAGGTACAGAGACATCAACAGTACTGACAGGGTTAATGTAGAAGGTCAACAGTACTGACATTAATGTAGAACGTACAACATCAACAGTACTGACAGGGTTAATGTAGAAGGTACAGAGACATCAACAGTACTGACAGGGTTAATGTAGAAGGTACAGAGACATCAACAGTACTGACAGGGTTAATGTAGAAGGTACAGAGACATCAACAGTACTGACAGGGTTAATGTAGAAGGTACAGAGACATCAACAGTACTGACAGGGTTAATGAGAAGGTACAGGACATCAACAGTACTGAAGGGTTAATGTAGAAGGTACAGAGACATTAATGTAGAAGGTACAGAGACATCAACAGTACTGACAGGGTTAATGTAGAAGGTACAGAGACATCAACAGTACTGACAGGGTTAATGTAGAAGGTACAGAGACATCAACAGTACTGACAGGGTTAATGTAGAAGGTACAGGACATCAACAGTACTGACAGGGTTAATGGGTTAAGAATGAGAAGGTACAGAGACATCAACAGTACTGACAGGTTAATGTAGAAGGTACAGAGACATCAACAGTACTGACAGGGTTAATGTAGAAGGTACAGAGACATCAACAGTACTGACAGGGTTAATGTAGAACGAGACATCAACAGTACTGACAGGGTTAATGTAGTAGGTACAGAATGACATGGACATCAACAGTACTGACAGGGTTAATGTAGAAGGTACAGAGACATCAACAGTACTGACAGGGTTAATGTAGAAGGTACAGGTCAACAGTGGACAGGGTTAATGTAGAAGGTACAGAGATCAACAGTACTGACAGGGTTAATGTAGAAGGTACAGAGACATCAACAGTACTGACAGGGTTAATGTAGAAGGTACAGAGACATCAACAGTACTGACAGGGTTAATGTAGAAGGTACAGAGACATCAACAGTACTGACAGGGTTAATGTAGAAGGTACAGAGACATCAACAGTACTGACAGGGTTAATGTAGAAGGTACAGAGACATCAACAGTACTGACAGGGTTAATGTAGAAGGTACAGAGACATCAACAGTACTGACAGGGTTAATGTAGAAGGTACAGAGACATCAACAGTACTGACAGGGTTAATGTAGAAGGTACAGAGACATCAACAGTACTGACAGGGTTAATGTAGAAGGTACAGAGACATCAACAGTACTGACAGGGTTAATGTAGAAGGTACAGAGACATCAACAGTACTGACAGGGTTAATGTTAATGTACAGAGACATCAACAGTACTGACAGGGTTAATGTAGAAGGTACAGAGACATCAACAGTACTGACAGGGTTAATGTAGAAGGTACAGAGACATCAACAGTACTGACAGGGTTAATGTAGAAGGTACAGAGACATCAACAGTACTGACAGGGTTAATGTAGAAGGTACAGAGACATCAACAGTACTGACAGGGTTAATGTAGAAGGTACAGTCAACAGTACTGACAGGGTTAATGTAGAAGGTACAGAGACATCAACAGTACTGACAGGGTTAATGTAGAAGGTACAGAGACATCAACAGTACTGACAGGGTTAATGTAGAAGGTACAGAGACATCAACAGTACTGACAGGGTTAATGTAGAAGGTACAGAGACATCAACAGTACTGACAGGGTTAATGTAGAAGGTACAGAGACATCAACAGTACTGACAGGGTTAATGTAGAAGGTACAGAGACATCAACAGTACTGACAGGGTTAATGTAGAAGGTACAGAGACATCAACAGTACTGACAGGGTTAATGTAGAAGGTACAGAGACATCAACAGTACTGACAGGGTTAATGTAGAAGGTACAGAGACATCAACAGTACTGACAGGGTTAATGTAGAAGGTACAGAGACATCAACAGTACTGACAGGGTTAATGTAGAAGGTACAGAGACATCAACAGTACTGACAGGGTTAATGTAGAAGGTACAGAGACATCAACAGTACTGACAGGGTTAATGTAGAAGGTACAGAGACATCAACAGTACTGACAGGGTTAATGTAGAAGGTACAGAGACATCAACAGTACTGACAGGGTTAATGTAGAAGGTACAGAGACATCAACAGTACTGACAGGGTTAATGTAGAAGGTACAGAGATATCAACAGTACTGACAGGGTTAATGTAGAAGGTACAGAGACATCAACAGTACTGACAGGGTTAATGTAGAAGGTACAGAGACATCAACAGTACTGACAGGGTTAATGTAGAAGGTACAGAGACATCAACAGTACTGACAGGGTTAATGTAGATTGTACAGAGACATCAACAGTACTGACAGGGTTAATGTAGAAGGTACATGGACATCAACAGACATCAAAGGTACAGAGACATCAACAGTACTGACAGGGTTAATGTAGAAGGTACAGAGACATCAACAGTACTGACAGGGTTAATGTAGAAGGTACAGAGATATCAACAGTACATCAACAGTACTGACAGGGTTAATGTAGAAGGTACAGAGACATCAACAGTACTGACAGGGTTAATGTAGAAGGTACAGAGACATCAACAGTACTGACAGGGTTAATGTAGAAGGTACAGAGACATCAACAGTACTGTTCATGTAGATTGTACAGAGACATCAACAGTACTGACAGGGTTAATGTAGAAGGTACAGAGACATCAACAGTACTGACAGGGTTAATGTAGAAGGTACAGAGACATCAACAGTACTGACAGGGTTAATGTAGAAGGTACAGAGACATCAACAGTACTGACAGGGTTAATGTAGAAGGTACAGAGACATCAACAGTACTGACAGGGTTAATGTAGAAGGTACAGAGACATCAACAGTACTGACAGGGTTAATGTAGAAGGTACAGAGACATCAACAGTACTGACAGGGTTAATGTAGAAGGTACAGAGACATCAACAGTACTGACAGGGTTAATGTAGAAGGACATAACAGAGACAGGGTCAATGTAGAAGGTGTACAGAGACATCAACAGTGACAGGGTTAATGTAGAAGGTACAGAGACATCAACAGTACTGACAGGGTTAATGTAGAAGGTACAGAGACATCAACAGTACTGACAGGGTTAATGCAGAAGGTACAGAGACATCAACAGTACTGACAGGGTTAATGTAGAAGGTACAGAGACATCAACAGTACTGACAGGGTTAATGTAGAAGGTAGAGACATCAACAGTACTGACAGGGTTAATGTAGAAGGTACAGAGACATCAACAGTACTGACAGGGTTAATGTAGAAGGTACAGAGACATCAACAGTACTGACAGGGTTAATGTAGAAGGTACAGAGACATCAACAGTACTGACAGGGTTAATGTAGAAGGTACAGAGACATCAACAGTACTGACAGGGTTAATGTAGAAGGTACAGAGACATCAACAGTACTGACAGGGTTAATGTAGAAGGTACAGAGACATCAACAGTACTGACAGGGTTAATGTAGAAGGTACAGAGACATCAACAGTACTGACAGGGTTAATGTAGAAGGTACAGAGACATCAACAGTACTGACAGGGTTAATGTAGAAGGTACAGAGACATCAACAGTACTGACAGGGTTAATGTCAGAAGGGTTAATGTAGAGACATCAACAGTACTGACAGGGTTAATGTAGAAGGTACAGAGACATCAACAGTACTGACAGGGTTAATGTAGAAGGTACAGAGACATCAACAGTACTGACAGGGTTAATGTAGAAGGTACAGAGACATCAACAGTACTGACAGGGTTAATGTAGAAGGTACAGAGACATCAACAGTACTGACAGGGTTAATGTAGAAGGTACAGAGACATCAACAGTACTGACAGGGTTAATGTAGAAGGTACAGAGACATCAACAGTACTGACAGGGTTAATGTAGATTGTACAGAGACATCAACAGTACTGACAGGGTTAATGTAGAAGGTACAGAGACATCAACAGTACTGACAGGGTTAATGTAGAAGGTACAGAGACATCAACAGTACTGACAGGGTTAATGTAGAAGGTACAGAGACATCAACAGTACTGACAGGGTTAATGTAGAAGGTACAGAGACATCAACAGTACTGACAGGGTTAATGTAGAAGGTACAGAGACATCAACAGTACTGACAGGGTTAATGTAGAAGGTACAGAGACATCAACAGTACTGACAGGGTTAATGTAGAAGGTACAGAGACATCAACAGTACTGACAGGGTTAATGTAGAAGGTACAGAGACATCAACAGTACTGACAGGGTTAATGTAGAAGGTACAGAGACATCAACAGTACTGACAGGGTTAATGTAGAAGGTACAGAGACATCAACAGTACTGACAGGGTTAATGTAGAAGGTACAGAGACATCAACAGTACTGACAGGGTTAATGTAGAAGGTACAGAGACATCAACAGTACTGACAGGGTTAATGTAGAAGGTACAGAGACATCAACAGTACTGACAGGGTTAATGTAGAAGGTACAGAGACAGGGTTAATGGACATCAATGTAGAAGGTACAGAGACATCAACAGTACTGACAGGGTTAATGTAGAAGGTACAGAGACATCAACAGTACTGACATTAATGTAGAAGGTACAGTACATCAACAGTACAGACAGGGTTAATGTAGAAGGTACAGAGACATCAACAGTACTGACAGGGTTAATGTAGAAGGTACAGGTCAACAGTACTGACAGGGTTAATGGAAGGTATCAACAGTACTGACAGGGTTAATGTAGAAGGTACAGAGACATCAACAGTACTGACAGGGTTAATGTAGAAGGTACAGAGACAGGGGTTAATGTAGAAGGTACAGAGACATCAACAGTACTGACAGGGTTAATGTAGAAGGTACAGAGACATCAACAGTACTGACAGGGTTAATGTAGAAGGTACAGAGACATCAACAGTACTGACAGGGTTAATGTAGAAGGTACAGAGACATCAACAGTACTGACAGGGTTAATGTAGAAGGTACAGAGACATCAACAGTACTGACAGGGTTAATGTAGAAGGCAGGGTTAAGGCTTAATGTAGAAGGTACATGGACATCAACAGTACTGACAGGGTTAATGTAGAAGGTACAGAGACATCAACAGTACTGACAGGGTTAATGTAGAAGGTACAGAGACATCAACAGTACTGACAGGGTTAATGTAGAAGGTACAGAGACATCAACAGTACTGACAGGGTTAATGTAGAAGGTACAGAGACATCAACAGTACTGACAGGGTTAATGTAGAAGTACAGAGACATCAACAGTACTGACAGGGTTGTAGAATGTCAACAGTACTGACAGGGTTAATGTAGAAGGTACAGAGACATCAACAGTAGAATGACATCAACAGTACTGACAGGGTTAATGTAGAAGGTACAGAGACATCAACAGTACTGACAGGGTTAATGTAGAAGGTACAGAGACATCAACAGTGACAGGGTTAATGTAGAAGGTACAGAGACATCAACAGTACTGACAGGGTTAATGTAGAAGGTACAGAGACATCAACAGTACTGACAGGGTTAATGTAGAGGTACAGAGACATCAACAGTACTGACAGGGTTAATGTAGAAGGTACAGAGACATCAACAGTACTGACAGGGTTAATGTAGAAGGTACAGAGACATCAACAGTACTGACAGGGTTAATGTAGAAGGTACAGAGACATCAACAGTACTGACAGGGTTAATGACATCAACAGAAGGTAATGTAGAAGGTACAGAGACATCAACAGTACTGACAGGGTTAATGTAGAAGGTACAGAGACATCAACAGTACTGACAGGGTTAATGTAGAAGGTACATGGACATCAACAGTACTGACAGGGTTAATGTAGAAGGTAAGAGACATCAACAGTACTGACAGGGTTAATGTAGAAGGTACAGAGACATCAACAGTACTGACAGGGTTAATGTAGAAGGTACAGAGACATCAACAGTACTGACAGTACTGAGACATCAAACAGTACTGACAGTTAATGTAGAAGGTACAGAGACATCAACAGTACTGACAGGGTTAATGTAGAAGGTACAGAGACATCAACAGTACTGACAGGGTTAATGTAGAAGGTACAGAGACATCAACAGTACTGACAGGGTTAATGTAGAAGGTACAGAGACATCAACAGTACTGACAGGGTTAATGTAGAAGGTACAGAGACATCAACAGTACTGACAGGGTTAATGTAGAAGGTACAGAGACATCAACAGTACTGACAGGGTTAATGTAGAAGGTACAGAGACATCAACAGTACTGACAGGGTTAATGTAGAAGGTACAGAGACATCAACAGTACTGACAGGGTTAATGTAGAAGGTACAGAGACATCAACAGTACTGACAGGGTTAATGTAGAAGGTACAGAGACATCAACAGTACTGACAGGGTTAATGTAGAAGGTACAGAGACATCAACAGTACTGACAGGGTTAATGTAGAAGGTACAGAGACATCAACAGTACTGACAGGGTTAATGTAGAAGGTACAGAGACATCAACAGTACTGACAGGGTTAATGTAGAAGGTACAGACATCAACAGTACTGACAGGGTTAATGTAGAAGGTACAGAGACATCAACAGTACTGACAGGGTTAATGTAGAATGGAGACATCAACAGTACTGACAGGGTTAATGTAGAAGGTACAGAGACATCAACAGTACTGACAGGGTACTGAGACATCAACAGTACTGACAGGGTTAATGTAGAAGGTACAGAGACATCAACAGTACTGACAGGGTTAATGTAGAAGGTACAGAGACATCAACAGTACTGACAGGGTTAATGTAGAAGGTACAGAGACATCAACAGTACTGACAGGGTTAATGTAGAAGGGGTACAGAGACATCAACAGTACTGACAGGGTTAATGTAGAAGGTACAGAGACATCAACAGTACTGACAGGGTTAATGTAGAAGGTACAGAGACATCAACAGTACTGACAGGGTTAATGTAGAAGGTACAGAGACATCAACAGTACTGACAGGGTTAATGTAGAAGGTACAGAGACATCAACAGTACTGACAGGGTTAATGTAGAAGGTACAGAGACATCAACAGTACTGACAGGGTTAATGTAGAAGGTACAGAGACATCAACAGTACTGACAGGGTTAATGTAGAAGGTACAGAGACATCAACAGTACTGACAGGGTTAATGTAGAAGGTACAGAGACATCAACAGTACTGACAGGGTTAATGTAGAAGGACATCAACAGTACTGACAGGGTTAATGTAGAAGGTACAGAGACATCAACAGTACTGACAGGGTTAATGTAGAAGGTACAGAGACATCAACAGTACTGACAGGGTTAATGTAGAAGGTACATGGACATCAACAGTAGACATTAATGTAGAAGGTACAACATCAACAGTACTGACAGGGTTAATGTAGAAGGTACAGAGACATCAACAGTACTGACAGGGTTAATGTAGAAGGTACATGGACATCAACAGTACTGACAGGGTTAATGTAGAAGGTACAGAGACATCAACAGTACTGACAGGGTTAATGTAGAAGGTACAGAGACATCAACAGTACTGACAGGGTTAATGTAGAAGGTACAGAGACATCAACAGTACTGACAGGGTTAATGTAGAAGGTACAGAGACATCAACAGTACTGACAGGGTTAATGTAGAAGGTACAGAGACATCAACAGTACTGACAGGGTTAATGTAGAAGGTACAGAGACATCAACAGTACTGACAGGGTTAATGTAGAAGGTACAGAGACATCAACAGTACTGACAGGGTTAATGTAGAAGGTACAGAGACATCAACAGTACTGACAGGGTTAATGTAGAAGGTACAGAGACATCAAGGGTTAATGTACTGACAGGGTTAATGTAGAAGGTACAGAGACATCAACAGTACTGACAGGGTTAATGTAGAAGGTACAGAGACATCAACAGTACTGACAGGGTTAATGTAGAAGGTACAGAGACATCAACAGTACTGACAGGGTTAATGTAGAAGGTACAGAGACATCAACAGTACTGACAGGGTTAATGTAGAAGGTACAGAGACATCAACAGTACTGACAGGGTTAATGTAGAAGGTACAGAGACATCAACAGTACTGACAGGGTTAATGTAGAAGGTACAGAGACATCAACAGTACTGACAGGGTTAATGTAGAAGGTACATCATCAACAGTACTGACAGGGTTAATGTAGAAGGTACATGGACATCAACAGTACTGACAGGGTTAATGTAGAAGGTACAGAGACATCAACAGTACTGACAGGGTTAATGTAGAAGGTACAGAGACATCAACAGTACTGACAGGGTTAATGTAGAAGGTACAGAGACATCAACAGTACTGACAGGGTTAATGTAGAAGGTCACAGAGACATCAACAGTACTGACAGGGTTAATGTAGAAGGTACAGAGACATCAACAGTACTGACAGGGTTAATGTAGAAGGTACAGTCAACAGTACTGACAGGGTTAATGAGACAGAGACATCAACAGTACTGACAGGGTTAATGTAGAAGGTACAGAGACATCAACAGTACTGACAGGGTTAATGTAGAAGGTACAGGACATCAACAGGGACAGGGTTAATGTAGAAGGTACAGGACATCAACAGTACTGACAGGGTTAATGTAGAAGGTACAGAGACATCAACAGTACTGACAGGGTTAATGTAGAAGGTACAGAGACATCAACAGTACTGACAGGGTTAATGTAGAAGGTACAGAGACATCAACAGTACTGACAGGGTTAATGTAGAAGGTACAGAGACATCAACAGTACTGACAGGGTTAATGTAGAAGGTACAGAGACATCAACAGTACTGACAGGGTTAATGTAGAAGGTACAGAGACATCAACAGTACTGACAGGGTTAATGTAGAAGGTACAGAGACATCAACAGTACTGACAGGGTTAATGTAGAAGGTACAGAGACATCAACAGTACTGACAGGGTTAATGTAGAAGGTACAGAGACATCAACAGTACTGACAGGGTTAATGTAGAAGGTACAGAGACATCAACAGTACTGACAGGGTTAATGTAGAAGGTACAGAGACATCAACAGTACTGACAGGGTTAATGTAGAAGGTACAGAGACATCAACAGTACTGACAGGGTTAATGTAGAAGGTACAGAGACATCAACAGTACTGACAGGGTTAATGTAGAAGGTACAGAGACATCAACAGTACTGACAGGGTTAATGTAGAAGGTACAGAGACATCAACAGTACTGACAGGGTTAATGTAGAAGGTACAGAGACATCAACAGTACTGACAGGGTTAATGTAGAAGGTACAGAGACATCAACAGTACTGACAGGGTTAATGTAGAAGGTACAGAGACATCAACAGTACTGACAGGGTTAATGTTAGAAGGTACAGAGACATCAACAGTACTGACAGGGTTAATGTAGAAGGTACAGAGACATCAACAGTACTGACAGGGTTAATGTAGAAGGTACAGAGACATCAACAGTACTGACAGGGTTAATGTAGAAGGTACAGAGACATCAACAGTACTGACATCAACATCAACACTGACAGAGACATCAGGGTTAATGTAGAAGGTACAGAGACATCAACAGTACTGACAGGGTTAATGTAGAAGGTACAGAGACATCAACAGTACTGACAGGGTTAATGTAGAAGGTAACAGTACTGACAGGGTTAATGTAGAAGGTACAGAGACATCAACAGTACTGACAGGGTTAATGTAGAAGGTACAGAGACATCAACAGTACTGACAGGGTTAATGTAGAAGGTACAGAGACAGAGACATCAACAGTACTGACAGGGTTAATGTAGAAGAAGGTACAGGGTTAATGACATCAACAGTACTGACAGGGTTAATGTAGAAGGTACAGAGACATCAACAGTACTGACAGGGTTAATGTAGAAGGTACAGAGACATCAACAGTACTGACAGGGTTAATGTAGAAGGTACAGAGACATCAACAGTACTGACAGGGTTAATGTAGAAGGTACAGAGACATCAACAGTACTGACAGGGTTAATGTAGAAGGTACAGAGACATCAACAGTACTGACAGGGTTAATGTAGAAGGTACAGAGACATCAACAGTACTGACAGGGTTAATGTAGAAGGTACAGAGACATCAACAGTACTGACAGGGTTAATGTAGAAGGTACAGAGACATCAACAGTACTGACAGGGTTAATGTAGAAGGTACAGAGACATCAACAGTACTGACAGGGTTAATGTAGAAGGTACAGAGACATCAACAGTACTGACAGGGTTAATGTAGAAGGTACAGAGACATCAACAGTACTGACAGGGTTAATGTAGAAGGTACAGAGACATCAACAGTACTGAATGTAGAAGGTTACATCAACAGTACTGAAGGGTTAATGTAGAAGGTACATCATCACAGTACTGACAGGGTTAATGTAGAAGGTACAGAGACATCAACAGTACTGACAGGGTTAATGTAGAAGGTACAGAGACATCAACAGTACTGACAGGGTTAATGTAGAAGGTACAGAGACATCAACAGTACTGACAGGGTTAATGTAGAAGGTACAGAGACATCAACAGTACTGACAGGGTTAATGTAGAAGGTACAGAGACATCAACAGTACTGACAGGGTTAATGTAGAAGGTACAGAGACATCAACAGTACTGACAGGGTTAATGTAGAAGGTACATGGACATCAACAGTACTGACAGGGTTAATGTAGAAGGTACAGAGACATCAACAGTACTGACAGGGTTAATGTAGAAGGTACAGAGACATCAACAGTACTGACAGGGTTAATGTAGAAGGTACAGAGACATCAACAGTACTGACAGGGTTAATGTAGTAGGTACAGAGACATCAACAGTACTGAGTACTGACAGTGGTTAATGTAGAAGGTACAGAGACATCAACAGTACTGACAGGGTTTTGTCTACAGAGACATCAACAGTACTGACAGGGTTAATGTTGGGTTGACATCAACTGGACCTGGGTTTGATGTCCTGGTCTGGCCTTCCCCAGGTTCCATTCTGGGTTTGAGTCCTGGTTTCTACCCCTGAACAGTTCCCCATTCTGGGTTTGAGTCCTGGTCGGGGTCTGGCCTTCCCCCTGGTTCCATTCTGGGTTTGAGTCTACCATTCTGGGTTTGAGTCCTTCGGGCCTACCCCTTGGTTCCATTCTGGGTTTGAGTCCTGGTCGGGCCATCACCCTGGTTCCATTCTGGGTTTGAGTCCTGGTCGGGCCTTCCCCCTGGTTCCATTCTGGGTTTGAGGCCTGGCCGGGTCTACCCCTTGGTTCCATTCTGGGTTTGTGGCCTGGTCGGGCCTTCCCCCTGGTTCCATTCTGGGTTTGAGTCCTGTTCGGGCCTACCCCCTTGGTTCCATTCTGGGT
This sequence comes from Oncorhynchus keta, assembly GCF_023373465.1. Taxonomy (NCBI): domain Eukaryota; kingdom Metazoa; phylum Chordata; class Actinopteri; order Salmoniformes; family Salmonidae; genus Oncorhynchus; species Oncorhynchus keta. The sequence continues at coordinate 119,073 of NW_026290959.1, read as the reverse complement.
ATGAGTCCTGGTCGGGCCTTCCCCCTGGTTCCATTCTGGGTTTGAGTCCTGGTCGGGCCTTCCCCCTGGTTCCATTCTGGGTTTGAGTCCTGGTCGGGCCTTCCCCCTGGTTCCATTCTGGGTTTGAGTCCTGTTCGGGCCTACCCCCTTGGTTCCATTCTGGGTTTGAGGCCTGGTCGGGCCTTCCCCCTGGTTCCATTCTGGGTATGAGTCCTGGTCGGGCCTTCCACCTAGTTCCATTCTGGGTTTGAGTCCTGGTCGGGCCATCCCACTAGTTCCATTCTGGGTTTGAGGCCTGGTCGGGCCTTCCCCCTGGTTCCATTCTGGGTTTGAGTGCTGGTCGGGCCTTCCCCCTGGTTCCATTCTGGGTTTGAGTCCTGGCCGGGCCTACCCCCTGGTTCCATTCTGGGTTTGAGTCCTGGTCGGGCCTTTCCCCCTGGTTCCATTCTGGGTTTGAGTCCTGGTCGGGCCTTCCTTCCCCCTGGTTCCATTCTGGGTTTGAGTCCTGGTCGGGCCTTCCCCCTGGTTCCATTCTGGGTTTGAGTCCTGGTCGGGCCTTCCCCCTGGTTCCATTCTGGGTTTGAGTCCTGGTCGGGCCTACCCCTTGGTTCCATTCTGGGTTTGAGTCCTGGTCGGGCCTTCCCCCTAGTTCCATTCTGGGTTTGAGTCCTGGTCGGGCCTTCCTTCCCCCTGGTTCCATTCTGGGTTTGAGTCCTGGTCGGGCCTTCCCCCTGGTTCCATTCTGGGTTTGAGTCCTGGTCGGGCCTTCCCCCTGGTTCCATTCTGGGTTTGAGTCCTAGTCGGGCCTACCCCCTGGTTCCTTTCTGGGTTTGAGTCCTGGTCGGGCCTACCCCCTATTTCCATTCTGGGTATGAGTCCTGGTCGGGCCTACCCCCTTGGTTCCATTCTGGGTTTGAGTCCTGGTCGGGCCTACCCCTTAGTTCCATTCTGGGTTTGAGTCCTGGTCGGGCCTACCCCCTGGTTCCTTTCTGGGTTTGAGTCCTGGTTGGGCCTACCCCTTGGTTCCATTCTGGGTATGAGTCCTGGTCGGTCCTTCCACCTAGTTCCATTCTGGGTTTGAGTCCTGGTCGGGCCATCCCCCTAGTTCCATTCTGGGTTTGAGTTCTGGTCGGGCCTTTCCCCCTGGTTCCATTCTGGGTTTGAGTCCTGGTCGGGCCTTCCCCCTGGTTCCATTCTGGGTTTGAGGCCTGGTCGGGCCTTCCCCCTGGTTCCATTCTGGGTTTGAGTCCTGGTCGGGCCTTCCGCCTGGTTCCATTCTGGGTTTGAGTCCTGGTCAGGCCTACCCCCTATTTCCATTCTGGGTTTGAGTCCTGGTCGGGCCTACCCCCTTGGTTCCATTCTGGGTTTGAGTCCTGGTCGGGCCTTCCCCCTGGTTCCATTCTGGGTTTGAGTCCTGGTCGGGCCTTCCCCCTAGTTCCATTCTGGGTTTGAGTCCTAGTCGGGCCTACCCCCTGGTTCCTTTCTGGGTTTGAGTCCTGGTCGGGCCTACCCCCTATTTCCATTCTGGGTTTGAGTCCTGGTCGGGCCTACCCCCTTGGTTCCATTCTGGGTTTGAGTCCTGGTCGGGCCTACCCCTTAGTTCCATTCTGGGTTTGAGTCCTGGTCGTGCCTACCCCCTGGTTCCTTTCTGGGTTTGAGTCCTGGTCGGGCCTACCCCTTGGTTCCATTCTGGGTATGAGTCCTGGTCGGGCCTTCCACCTAGTTCCATTCTGGGTTTGAGTCCTGGTCGGGCCATCCCCCTAGTTCCATTCTGGGTTTGAGTTCTGGTCGGGCCTTTCCCCCTGGTTCCATTCTGGGTTTGAGTCCTGGTCGGGCCTTCCCCCTGGTTCCATTCTGGGTTTGAGGCCTGGTCGGGCCTTCCCCCTAGTTCCATTCTGAGTTTGAGTCCTGGTCGGGCCTTCCCCCTGGTTCCATTTTGGGTTTGAGTCCTGGTCGGGCCTTCCCCCTAGTTCCATTCTGGGTTTGAGTCCTGGTCGGGTCTTCCCCCTAGTTCCATTCTGGGTTTGAGTCCTGGTCGGGCCTACCCCTAGTTCCATTCTGGGTTTGAGAACTGGTCGGGCCTTCCCCCTGGTTCCATTCTGGGTTTGAGTCCTGGTTGGGCCTTCCCCCTAGTTCCATTCTGGGTTTGAGTCCTGGTCGGGCCTACCCCCTGGTTCCATTCTGGGTTTGAGTCCTGTTCGGGCCTTCCCCCTAATACCATTCTGGGTTTTAGTCCTGGTCGGGCCTACCCCTAGTTCCATTCTGGGTTTGAGTCCTGGTCGGGCCTACCCCTTGGTTCCATTCTGGGTTTGAGTCCTGGTCGGGCCTACCCCCTAGTTCCATTCTGGGTTTGAGTCCTGGTCGGTCCTACCCCTGGCTTCATTGTGATCCAAACTGCTCTCATCTCTCCCTCAGCTGCCAACGTCCTGCTGTCGGAGCGTGGGGAGGTGAAGCTGGCAGACTTTGGGGTGGCGGGACAGCTAACAGACACCCAGCTCAAACGCAGCACCTTCGTTGGCACGCCCTTCTGGATGGCTCCAGAGGTCATCAAGCAGTCAGCCTACGACTGTAAGGTGAGAGGTCGAAGGTTACAGTCAGCCTATGACTCTATGGTGAGAGGTCAGAGATTAGTCAGCCTACGACTCTATGGTGAGAGGTCAGAGGTTAGTCAGCCTACGACTCTATGGTGAACGTCAGAGATTAGTCAGCCTACGACTGTAAGGTGAGAGGTCGAAGGTTACAGTCAGCCTACGACTCTATGGTGAGAGGTCAGAGGTGAGTCAGCCTACGACTCTATGGTGAGGGGTCAGATATTAGTCAGCCAACGACTCTATGGTGAGAGGTCGGAGGTTACAGTCAGTCTACGACTCTATGGTGAGAGGTCGGAGGTTACAGTCAGCCTATGACTATGGTGAGAGGTCAGAGGTTAGTCAGCCTACGACTCTATGGTGAGAGGTCAGAGGTTAGTCAGCCTACGACTCTATGGTGATAGGTCAGATATTAGTCTGTTTACGACTCTATGGTGAGAGGTCAGAGATTAGTCAGCCTACGACTCTATGGCGAGAGGTCAGAGGTTAGTCAGCCTACGACTCAGGGGTCATACAGGAAGTTCTGTTTATAATGACAACAAAGACGTTATCCTAAATGCCACACAAGGTCTACATCTGAATCGGCACCCTATTCCCTATATAGTACACTAGCCCATAGGACTCTGGTCAAAAGTCATGACTTTTATATAAACAGTAGGGTGTCATTTTGGATGATCCGAAGGTGAAAACATCTCTCTCCCTGTCCCTTCTGTGTTGCAGGCAGACATCTGGTCTCTGGGCATAACATGTATAGAGCTGGCTAAAGGAGAACCCCCACACTCTGAGCTACACCCGATGAAAGTGCTGTTCCTTATCCCAAAGAACACCCCTCCTACCCTGGAGGGGAACTACAGCAAGCCCCTCAAGGAGTTTGTGGAGGCCTGCCTAAACAAGGAGCCAAGCTTCGTAAGTGTTCCTTTGGAGTTAGGCTTCAGAAGTGTTCACTTTCAAACCCCAAACCTAACTGGTTTCAACTGGTTTCAACTGGTTTTACTTCCCTGTGAAGTGCTCTGTTAGGAACCACGTTTAAACCCCAAACCTAACTGGTTTCAACTGGTTTTACTTCCCTTTGAAGTGCTCTGTTAGGAACCACGTTTAAACCCCAAACCTAACTGGTTTCAACTGGTTTTACTTCCCTTTGAAGTGCTCTGTTAGGAACCACGTTTAAACCCCAAACCTAACTGGTTTCAACTGGTTTTACTTCCCTTTGAAGTGCTCTGTTAGGAACCACGTTTAAACCCCAAACCTAACTGGTTTCAACTGGTTTTACTTCCCTGTGAAGTGCTCTGTTAGGAACCACGTTTAAACCCCAAACCTAACTGGTTTCAACTGGTTTTACTTCCCTTTGAAGTGCTCTGTTAGGAACCACGTTTAAACCCCAAACCTAACTGGTTTCAACTGGTTTTACTTCCCTGTGAGGTGCTCTGTTAGGAAACACATTTAAACCCCAAACCTAACTGGTTTCAACTGGTTTTACTTCCCTTTGAAGTGCTCTGTTAGGAACCACGTTTAAACCCCAAACCTAACTGGTTTCAACTGGTTTTACTTCCCTTTGAAGTGCTCTGTTAGGAACCACGTTTAAACCCCAAACCTAACTGGTTTCAACTGGTTTCAACTGGTTTTACTTCCCTTTGAAGTGCTCTGTTAGGAACCACGTTTAAACCCCAAACCTAACTGGTTTCAACTGGTTTTACTTCCCTTTGAAGTGCTCTGTTAGGAACCACGTTTAAACCCCAAACCTAACTGGTTTCAACTGGTTTTACTTCCCTTTGAAGTGCTCTGTTAGGAACCACGTTTAAACCCCAAACCTAACTGGTTTCAACTGGTTTTACTTCCCTTTGAAGTGCTCTGTTAGGAACCACGTTTAAACCCCAAACCTAACTGGTTTCAACTGGTTTTACTTCCCTTTGAAGTGCTCTGTTAGGAACCACGTTTAAACCCCAAACCTAACTGGTTTCAACTGGTTTTACTTCCCTGTGAAGTGCTCTGTTAGGAACCACGTTTAAACCCCAAACCTAACTGGTTTCAACTGGTTTTACTTCCCTTTGAAGTGCTCTGTTAGGAACCACGTTTAAACCCCAAACCTAACTGGTTTCAACTGGTTTTACTTCCCTGTGAGGTGCTCTGTTAGGAAACACATTTAAACCCCAAACCTAACTGGTTTCAACTGGTTTTACTTCCCTTTGAAGTGCTCTGTTAGGAACCACGTTTAAACCCCAAACCTAACTGGTTTCAACTGGTTTTACTTCCTTTGAAGTGCTCTGTTAGGAACCACGTTTAAACCCCAAACCTAACTGGTTTCAACTGGTTTCAACTGGTTTTACTTCCCTTTGAAGTGCTCTGTTAGGAACCACGTTTAAACCCCAAACCTAACTGGTTTCAACTGGTTTTACTTCCCTGTGAAGTGCTCTGTTAGGAACCACGTTTAAACCCCAAACCTAACTGGTTTCAACTGGTTTTACTTCCCTTTGAAGTGCTCTGTTAGGAACCACGTTTAAACCCCAAACCTAACTGGTTTCAACTGGTTTTACTTCCCTGTGAAGTGCTCTGTTAGGAACCACGTTTAAACCCCAAACCTAACTGGTTTCAACTGGTTTTACTTCCCTTTGAAGTGCTCTGTTAGGAACCACGTTTAAACCCCAAACCTAACTGGTTTCAACTGGTTTTACTTCCCTGTGAGGTGCTCTGTTAGGAACAACTGGTTTTACTTCCTTTGTTTAAACCCCAAACCTAACTGGTTTCAACTGGTTTTACTTCCTTTGAAGTGCTCTGTTAGGAACCACGTTTAAACCCCAAACCTAACTGGTTTCAACTGGTTTCAACTGGTTTTACTTCCTTTGAAGTGCTCTGTTAGGAACCACGTTTAAACCCCAAACCTAACTCTGTTAGGAACCACGTTTAAACCCCAAACCTAACTGGTTTCAACTGGTTTTACTTCCCTTTGAAGTGCTCTGTTAGGAACCACGTTTAAACCCCAAACCTAACTGGTTTCAACTGGTTTTACTTCCCTTTGAAGTGCTCTGTTAGGAACCACGTTTAAACCCCAAACCTAACTGGTTTCAACTGGTTTTGGTTTTACTTCCCTTTGAAGTGCTCTGTTAGGAACCACGTTTAAACCCCAAACCTAACTGGTTTCAACTGGTTTTACTTCCCTTTGAAGTGCTCTGTTAGGAACCACGTTTAAACCCCAAACCTAACTGGTTTCAACTGGTTTTACTTCCCTTTGAAGTGCTCTGTTAGGAACCACGTTTAAACCCCAAACCTAACTGGTTTCAACTGGTTTTACTTCCCTTTGAAGTGCTCTGTTAGGAACCACGTTTAAACCCCAAACCTAACTGGTTTCAACTGGTTTTACTTCCCTTTGAAGTGCTCTGTTAGGAACCACGTTTAAACCCCAAACCTAACTGGTTTCAACTGGTTTTACTTCCCTTTGAAGTGCTCTGTTAGGAACCACGTTTAAACCCCAAACCTAACTGGTTGCATCTGGTTTCAACTGGTTTTACTTCCCTTTGAAGTGCTCTGTTAGGAACCACGTTTAAACCCCAAACCTAACTGGTTTCAACTGGTTTCAACTGGTTTTACTTCCCTTTGAAGTGCTCTGTTAGGAACCACGTTTAAAACCCAAACCTAACTGGTTTCAACTGGTTTCAACTGGTTTTACTTCCCTTTGAAGTGCTCTGTTAGGAACCACGTTTAAACCCCAAACCTAACTGGTTTCAACTGGTTTTACTTCCCTTTGAAGTGCTCTGTTAGGAGCCACGTTTAAACCCCAAACCTAACTGGTTTCAACTGGTTTTACTTCCCTTTGAAGTGCTCTGTTAGGAACCACGTTTAAACCCCAAACCTAACTGGTTTCAACTGGTTTTACTTCCCTTTGAAGTGCTCTGTTAGGAAACACGTTTAAACCCCAAACCTAACTGGTTTCAACTGGTTTTACTTCCCTTTGAAGTGCTCTGTTAGGAACCACGTTTAAACCCCAAACCTAACTGGTTTCAACTGGTTTTACTTCCCTTTGAAGTGCTCTGTTAGGAACCACGTTTAAACCCCAAACCTAACTGGTTTCAACTGGTTTTACTTCCCTTTGAAGTGCTCTGTTAGGAAACACATTTAAACCCCAAACCTAACTGGTTTCAACTGGTTTTACTTCCCTTTGAAGTGCTCTGTTAGGAACCACGTTTAAACCCCAAACCTAACTGGTTTCAACTGGTTTCAACTGGTTTCAACTGGTTTTACTTCCTTTCGCTGGCCTGGCAATATCAGAGAGCATTTGGAGGTAATTTGTGCATCTGTGCCTGCGTAGTTTTACCCTCTCTGTATCCAGTCCTGTCTCTCCACTCCTCACCTTGCTTAAACTTCCTTCTCATCCCTTCCGCTTTCCTCCTTCCCTCTCTCTCTGCAGAGGCCCACTGCCAAAGAGCTGTTGAAACACAAGCTGATTGTGCGTCACGCCAAGAAGACGTCGTACCTGACAGAGCTGGTGGATAGATACAGGAGGTGGAAGGCTGAGCAGACCAGACAGCAGGCAGAGTCCAGCTCAGACGAGTCTGACTCGTAAGTCAGGATCAGACCAGACAGCAGGCAGAGTCCAGCTCAGACGAGTCTGACTCGTAAGTCAGGATCAGACCAGACAGCAGGCAGAGTCCAGCTCAGACGAGTCTGACTCGTAAGTCAGGATCAGACCTAGACTGCAGGCAGAGTCCAGCTCAGACGAGTCTGACTCGTAAGTCAGGATCAGACCAGACAGCAGGCAGAGTCCAGCTCAGACGAGTCTGACTCGTAAGTCAGGATCCGACCAGACAGCAGGCAGAGTCCAGCTCAGACGAGTCTGACTCGTAAGTCAGGATCAGACCTAGACTGCAGGCAGAGTCCAGCTCAGACGAGTCTGACTCGTAAGTCAGGATCAGACCAGACAGCAGGCAGAGTCCAGCTCAGACGAGTCTGACTCGTAAGTCAGGATCCGACCAGACAGCAGGCAGAGTCCAGCTCAGACGAGTCTGACTCGTAAGTCAGGATCAGACCAGACAGCAGGCAGAGTCCAGCTCAGACGAGTCTGACTTGTAAGTCAGGATCAGACCAGACAGACCAGACAGCAGGCAGAGTCCAGCTCAGACGAGTCTGACTCGTAAGTCAGGATCAGACCAGACAGCAGGCAGAGTCCAGCTCAGACGAGTCTGACTTGTAAGTCAGGATCCGACCAGACAGCAGGCAGAGTCCAGCTCAGACGAGTCTGACTCGTAAGTCAGGATCAGACCAGACAGCAGGCAGAGTCCAGCTCAGACGAGTCTGACTCGTAAGTCAGGATCCGACCAGACAGCAGGCAGAGTCCAGCTCAGACCTGACTCGTAAGTCAGACAGACCAGACAGCAGGCAGAGTCCAGCTCAGACGAGTCTGACTCGTAAGTCAGGATCAGACCAGACAGCAGGCAGAGTCCAGCTCAGACCTGACTCGTACAGACCAGACAGCAGGCAGAGTCCAGCTCAGACGAGTCTGACTCGTAAGTCAGGATCAGACCAGACAGCAGGCAGAGTCCAGCTCAGACGAGTCTGACTCGTAAGTCAGGATCAGACCAGACAGACCAGACAGCAGGCAGAGTCCAGCTCAGACGAGTCTGACTCGTAAGTCAGGATCAGACCAGACAGCAGGCAGAGTCCAGCTCAGACGAGTCTGACTCGTAAGTCAGGATCAGACCAGACAGCAGGCAGAGTCCAGCTCAGACGAGTCTGACTCGTAAGTCAGGATCCGACCAGACAGCAGGCAGAGTCCAGCTCAGACGAGTCTGACTCGTAAGTCAGGATCAGACCAGACAGCAGGCAGAGTCCAGCTCAGACGAGTCTGACTCGTAAGTCAGGATCAGACCAGACAGACCAGACAGCAGGCAGAGTCCAGCTCAGACGAGTCTGACTCGTAAGTCAGGATCAGACCTAGACTGCAGGCAGAGTCCAGCTCAGACGAGTCTGACTTGGTCAGATCCGACCAGACAGCAGGCAGAGTCCAGCTCAGACGAGTCTGACTCGTAAGTCAGGATCAGACCAGACAGCAGGCAGAGTCCAGCTCAGACGAGTCTGACTCGTAAGTCAGGATCCGACCAGACAGCAGGCAGAGTCGAGCTCAGACGAGTCTGACTCTTAAGTCAGGATCAGACCAGACAGCAGGCAGAGTCCAGCTCAGACGAGTCTGACTCGTAAGTCAGGATCAGACCAGACAGCAGGCAGAGTCCAGCTCAGACGAGTCTGACTCGTAAGTCAGGATCAGACCAGACAGCAGGCAGAGTCTAGCTCAGACGAGTCTGACTCGTAAGTCAGGATCAGACCAGACAGACCAGACAGCAGGCAGAGTCCAGCTCAGACAAGTCTGACTCGTAAGTCAGGATCAGACCTAGGTAGACCAGACAGCAGGCTGAGTCCAGCTCAGACGAGTTTGACTCGTAAGTCAGGATCAGACCAGACAAACCAGACAGCAGGCAGAGTCCAGTTCAGATGTGTCTAACTCGTAAGTCGGGATCAGACCAGACAGCAGGCAGAGTCCAGCTCAGACGAGTCTAACTCGTAAGTCAGGATCAGACCAGACAGCAGGCAGAGTCCAGCTCAGACGAGTCTGACTCGTAAGTCAGGATCAGACCTAGTTTGCATACTAAATGGAACCCTCTTCCTTTTGCAGTGCACTACTTTAACCAAGGCTATTGAGTCATACTGTCGTGCTGAGCCAATTAGAGTCCTGACTCTGGTCTATCTTGTCCAATCAGGGAGCAGGATGGGCAGGCGTCGGGCGGGAACAACTTTGGGAGTGATGACTGGATCTTCACCATCAGAGAGAAGGATCCTAAGAAACTGCAGAACGGGGGAGAGGGACAGGAAGTGGAGAGTGGAGACATTTCAGGGAGGCTGTTTTCCACCATCATCTCTCCTTCTCTGGCCGAAGTAAGAAGCTCCCCCCTGTCATAGGGCAGACAGACCAACCCAACCCCCGGCCATGAGACAGACCAACCCAACCACCGGCCATGGTCAGACAGACCAACCCAACCCCCGGCCATGAGACAGACCAACCCAACCACCGGCCATGGTCAGACAGACCAACCCAACCCCGGCCATGGTCAGACAGACCAACCCAACCCCCGGCCATGAGACAGACCAACCCAACCCCCGGCCATGGTCAGACAGACCAACCCAACCCTCGGCCATGGTCAGACAGACCAACCCAACCCCGGCCATGAGACAGACCAACCCAACCCTCGGCCATGGTCAGACAGACCAACCCAACCCCGGCCATGGTCAGACAGACCAACCCAACCCCCCGACCATGGTCAGACAGACCAACCCAACCCTCGGCCATGGTCAGACAGACCAACCCAACCCTCGGCCATGAGACAGACCAACCCAACCCTCGGCCATGGTCAGACAGACCAAACCAACCCCCGGCCATGGTCAGACAGACCAACCCAACCCTCGGCCATGAGACAGACCAACCCAACCCTCGGCCATGAGACAGACCAACCCAACCCCCGGCCATGGTCAGACAGACCAACCCAACCCTCGGCCATGAGACAGACCAACCCAACCCCGGCCATGGTCAGACAGACCAACCCAACCCCGGCCATGGTCAGACAGACCAACCCAACCCCCGGCCATGAGACAGACCAACCCAACCCTCGGCCATGGTCAGTCAGACCAACCCAACCCCCGGCCATGGTCAGACAGACCAACCCAACCCTCGGCCATGGTCAGACAGACCAACCCAACCCCGGCCATGGTCAGACAGACCAACCCAACCCCCGGCCATGGTCAGACAGACCAACCCAACCCCCGGCCATGGTCAGACAGACCAACCCAACCCTCTGCCATGGTCAGACAGACCAACCCAACCCTCGGCCATGAGACAGACCAACCCAACCCTCGGCCATGAGACAGACCAACCCAACCCCCGGCCATGGTCAGACAGACCAACCCCCCCCGGCCATGGTCAGACAGACCAACCCAACCCCGGCCATGGTCAGACAGACCAACCCCCGGCCATGAGACCCAACCCAACCTCGGCCATGGTCAGTCAGACCAACCCAACCCCGGCCATGGTCAGACAGACCAACCCAACCCTCGGCCATGGTCAGACAGACCAACCCAACCCCCGGCCATGGTCAGACAGACCAACCCAACCCCGGCCATGGTCAGACAGACCAACCCAACCCCCGGCCATGGTCAGACAGACCAACCCAACCCTCTGCCATGGTCAGACAGACCAACCCAACCCTCGGCCATGAGACAGACCAACCCAACCCTCGGCCATGAGACAGACCAACCCAACCCCGGCCATGGTCAGACAGACCAACCCAACCCCCGGCCATGGTCAGACAGACCAACCCAACCCCCGGCCATGGTCAGACAGACCAACCCAACCCCCGGCCATGAGACAGACCAACCCAACCCTCTGCCATGGTCAGACAGACCAACCCAACCCTCGTCCATGGTCAGACAGACCAACCCTGGCCATGGTCAGACAGACCAACCCAACCCCCGGCCATGGTCAGACAGACCAACCCAACCCCGGCCATGAGACAGACCAACCCAACCCCCGCCATGGTCAGACAGACCAACCCAACCCCCGGCCATGGTCAGACAGACCAACCCAACCCCCGGCCATGAGACAGACCAACCCAACCCTCGGCCATGGTCAGACAGACCAACCCAACCCCCGGCCATGGTCAGACAGACCAACCCAACCCCCGACCATGGTCAGACAGACCAACTCAACCCTCGGCCATGGTCAGACAGACCAACCCAACCCTCGGCCATGAGACAGACCAACCCAACCCTCGGCCATGGTCAGACAGACCAAACCAACCCCCGGCCATGGTCAGACAGACCAACCCAACCCTCGGCCATGAGACAGACCAACCCAACCCTCGGCCATGAGACAGACCAACCCAACCCTCGGCCATGAGACAGACCAACCCAACCTCGGCCATGAGACAGACCAACCCAACCCCGGCCATGGTCAGACAGACCAACCCAACCCCGGCCATGGTCAGACAGACCAACCCAACCCCGGCCATGGTCAGACAGACCAACCCAACCTCGGCCATGAGACAGACCAACCCAACCCCGGCCATGGTCAGACAGACCAACCCAACCCCGGCCATGGTCAGACAGACCAACCCAACCCCGGCCATGAGACAGACCAACCCAACCCTCGGCCATGGTCAGTCAGACCAACCCAACCCCCGGCCATGGTCAGACAGACCAACCCAACCCTCGGCCATGGTCAGACAGACCAACCCAACCCCGGCCATGGTCAGACAGACCAACCCAACCCCCGGCCATGGTCAGACAGACCAACCCAACCCCCGGCCATGGTCAGACAGACCAACCCAACCCTCTGCCATGGTCAGACAGACCAACCCAACCCTCGGCCATGAGACAGACCAACCCAACCCTCGGCCATGAGACAGACCAACCCAACCCCCGGCCATGGTCAGACAGACCAACCCAACCCCCGGCCATGGTCAGACAGACCAACCCCCCGCCATGGTCAGACAGACCAACCCAACCCTCGGCCATGGTCAGACAGACCAACCCAACCCTCGGCCATGAGACAGACCAACCCAACCCCCGGCCATGGTCAGACAGACCAACCCAACCCCGGCCATGGTCAGACAGACCAACCCAACCCCGGCCATGAGACAGACCAACCCAACCCCGGCCATGGTCAGACAGACCAACCCAACCCCCGGCCATGGTCAGACAGACCAACCCAACCCTCGGCCATGAGACAGACCAACCCAACCCCTGGCCATGGTCAGACAGACCAACCCAACCCCCGGCCATGAGACAGACCAACCCAACCCCCGGCCATGAGACAGACCAACCCAACCCCTGGCCATGGTCAGACAGACCAACCCAACCCCCGGCCATGAGACAGACCAACCCAACCCCCGGCCATTGTGTTCCCTTCTCTCTGTCCTCCCTCCTAACCCTGTTGTTCCCTTCTCTCTGTCCTCTCTCCTAACCCTGCTGTTCCCTTCTCTCTGTCCTCCCTCCTAACCCTGTTGTGTTCCCTTCTCTCTGTCCTCCCTCCTAACCCTGCTGTTCCCTTCTCTCTGTCCTCCCTCCTAACCCTGTTGTTCCCTTCTCTCTGTCCTCCCTCCTAACCCTGTTGTGTTCCCTTCTCTCTGTCCTCCCTCCTAACCCTGTTGTTCCCTTCTCTCTGTCCTCCCTCCTAACCCTGTTGTTCCCTTCTCTCTGTCCTCCCTCCTAACCCTATTGTTCCCTTCTCTCTGTCCTCCCTCCTAACCCTGTTGTGTTCCCTTCTCTCTGTCCTCCCTCTTAACCCTGTTGTGTTCCCTTCTCTCTGTCCTCCCTCTTAACCCTGTTGTTTTCCCGTCTCTCTGTCCTCCCTCCTAACCCTGTTGTTCCCTTCTCTCTGTCCTCCCTCCTAACCCTGTTGTGTTCCCTTCTCTCTGTCCTCCCTCTTAACCCTGCTGTTCCCTTCTCTCTGTCCTCCCTCCTAACCCTGTTGTTCCCTTCTGTCTGTCCTCCCTCCTCACCCTGTTGTGTTCCCTTCTCTCTGTCCTCCCTCCTAACCCTGTTGTGTTCCCTTCTCTCTGTCCTCCCTCCTAACCCTGTTGTTCCCTTCTCTCTGTCCTCCCTCCTAACCCTGTTGTTCCCGTCTCTCTGTCCTCCCTCCTAACCCTGTTGTGTTCCCTTCTCTCTGTCCTCCCTCTTAACCCTGCTGTTCCCTTCTCTCTGTCCTCCCTCTTAACCCTGTTGTTCCCTTCTCTCTGTCCTCCCTCCTAACCCTGCTGTTCCCTTCTCTCTGTCCTCCCTCCTAACCCTGTTGTTCCCTTCTCTCTGTCCTCCCTCCTAACCCTGTTGTGTTCCCTTCTCTCTGTCCTCCCTCCTAACCCTGTTGTTCCCTTCTCTCTGTCCTCCCTCCTAACCCTGTTGTGTTCCCTTCTTTCTGTCCTCCCTCCTAACCCTGTTGTGTTCCCTTCTCTCTGTCCTCCCTCTTAACCCTGTTATGTTCCCGTCTCTCTGTCCTCCCTCCTAACCCTGTTGTGTTCCCTTCTCTCTGTCCTCCCTCTTAACCCTGCTGTTCCCTTCTCTCTGTCCTCCCTCCTAACCCTGTTGTGTTCCCTTCTCTCTTTCCTCCCTCCTAACCCTGCTGTTCCCTTCTCTCTGTCCTCCCTCTTAACCCTGTTGTTCCCTTCTCTCTTTCCTCCCTCCTAACCCTGTTGTTCCCTTCTCTCTGTCCTCCCTCCTAACCCTGTTGTGTTCCCTTCTCTCTGTCCTCCCTCCTAACCCTGCTGTTCCCTTCTCTCTGTCCTCCCTCTTAACCCTGTTGTTCCCTTCTCTCTTTCCTCCCTCCTAACCCTGTTGTTCCCTTCTATCTGTCCTCCCTCCTAACCCTGTTGTTCCCTTCTCTCTGTCCTCCCTCCTAACCCTGCTGTTCCCTTCTCTCTGTCCTCCCTCCTAACCCTGTTGTGTTCCCTTCTCTCTGTCCTCCCTCCTAACCCTGCTGTGTTCCCTTCTCTCTGTCCTCCCTCCTAACCCTGTTATGTTCCCTTCTCTCTGTCCTCCCTCCTAACCCTGTTGTGTTCCCTTCTCTCTGTCCTCCCTCTTAACCCTGCTGTTCCCTTCTCTCTTTCCTCCCTCCTAACCCTGTTGTTCCCTTCTCTCTGTCCTCCCTCCTCATCCTGTTGTGTTCCCTTCTCTCTGTCCTCCCTCCTAACCCTGTTGTTCCCTTCTCTCTGTCCTCCCTCCTAACCCTGTTGTGTTCCATTCTCTCTGTCCTCCCTCCTAACCCTGTTGTTCCCTTCTCTCTGTCCTCCCTCCTAACCCTGTTGTTCCCTTCTCTCTGTCCTCCCTCCTAACCCTGTTGTTCCCTTCTCTCTGTCCTCCCTCCTAACCCTGTTGTGTTCCCTTCTCTCTGTCCTCCCTCCTAACCCTGTTGTTCCCTTCTCTCTGTCCTCCCTCCTAACCCTGTTGTTCCCTTCTCTCTGTCCTCCCTCCCTAACCCTGTTGTGTTCCCTTCTCTCTGTCCTCCCTCCTACCCCTGTTGTTCCCTTCTCTCTGTCCTCCCACCTAACCCTGTTGTTCCCTTCTCTCTGTCCTCCCTCCTAACCCTGTTGTTCCCTTCTCTCTGTCCTCCCTCCTAACCCTGTTGTTCCTTCTCTCTGTCCTCCCTCCTAACCCTGCTGTTCCCTTCTCTCTGTCCTCCCTCCTAACCCTGCTGTTCCCTTCTCTCTGTCCTCCCTCCTAACCCTGATGTGTTCCCTTCTCTCTGTCCTCCCTCCTAACCCTGTTGTGTTCCCTTCTCTGTCCTCCCTCCTAACCCTGTTGTTCCCTTCTCTCTGTCCTCCCTCCCAACCCTGTTATGTTCCCTTCTCTCTGTCCTCCCTCCTAACCCTGTTGTTCCCTTCTCTCTGTCCTCCCTCCTAACCCTGTTGTTCCCTTCTCTCTGTCCTCCCTCCTAACCCTGTTGTGTTCCCTTCTCTCTGTCCTCCCTCCTAACCCTGTTGTTCCCTTCTCTCTGTCCTCCCTCCTAACCCTGCTGTTCCCTTCTCTCTGTCCTCCAGTTGAAGCAGCGTCAGGAGGCAGTGAATGGGAACCCCATGGCTCTAGATGAACTGAGAGAAGCTATTCTCCTAGCTGAGGAGGCCTACCCTGGGATCTCTGACTCCCTGGTCACACAGCTGGTTAACAGACTGCAGAGGTGTGACTACTAGCCCCTATAACCCTAGTACCCTACCACTAGCCCCTATAACCCGAGTACCCTACCACTAACCTAACCCTTGTACCCTACCACTAACCCCTATAACCCTAGTACCCTACCACTAGCCCCTATACCCCTAGTACCCTACCACTAACCCCTATAACCCTAGTACCCTACCACTAACCCCTATAACCCTAGTACCCTACCACTAACCCCTATAACCCTAGTACCCTACCACTAACCCCTATAACCCTAGTACCCTACCACTAGCCCCTATAACCCTAGTACCCTACCACTAACCCCTATACCCCTAGTACCCTACCACTAACCCCTATACCCCTAGTACCCTACCACTAGCCCCTATAACCCTAGTACCCTACCCCTAGCCCCTATAGCCCTAGTACCCTACCACTAACCCTAGTACCCTACCGCTAACCCTAGTTCCCTACCGCTAACCCTAGTACCCTACCGCTAACCCTAGTACCCTACCGCTAACCCTAGTACCCTACCACTAGCCCCTATAGCCCTAGTACCCTACCGCTAACCCTAGTACCCTACCACTAGCCCCTATAGCCCTAGTACCCTACCGCTAACCCTAGTACCCTACCGCTAACCCTAGTACCCTACCGCTAACCCTAGTACCCTACCGCTAACCCTAGTACCCTACCGCTAACCCTAGTACCCTACCACTAACCCTAGTACCCTACCGCTAACCCTAGTACCCTACCACTAACCCTAGTGCCCTACCGCTAACCCTAGTACCCTACCACTAACCCTAGTACCCTACCACTAACCCGAGTACCCTACCGCTAACCCTAGTACCCTAATGCTAACCCTAGTACCCTACCGCTAACCCTAGTGCCCTACCGCTAACCCTAGTACCCTACCGCTAACCCTAGTACCCTACCGCTAACCCTAGTACCCTACCGCTAACCCCTATAGCCCTAGTACCCTACCACTAACCCTAGTACCCTACCACTAACCCCTATAGCCCTAGTACCCTACCGCTAACTCTAGTACCCTACCGCTAACCCTAGTACCCTACCACTAACCCCTATAGCCCTAGTACCCTACCGCTAACCCTAGTACCCTACCACTAACCCCTATAGCCCTAGTACCCTACCACTAACCCTAGTACCCTACCACTAACCCTAGTACCCTACCACTAACCCCTATAGCCCTAGTACCCTACCGCTAAGCCTAGTACCCTACCGCTAACCCTAGTACCCTACCACTAACCCCTATAGCCCTAGTACCCTACCGCTAACCCTAGTACCCTACCACTAACCCCTATAGCCCTAGTACCCTACCACTAACCCTAGTACCCTACCACTAACCCTAGTACCCTACCACTAACCCCTATAGATACATCTAAACCCACACCTGTCCACTGTCCTAACCTATCTCCATCTTCTCTCTCCTCTCTCTTAGATTTTCTTCAGGCAGGACGTCTTCGTGCTCTTCTCCCTAGTGATTGTCTCTCTGCCCCAGCCCGCCTCTCCCAGGTCCCGCCCCCTGTCTGTGGTCCAGTCAGAGGTTAGAGGTCAGCCTGGATAACACCATAGGTGTCCGTCACACATTCCTGCTGGAGAACCCTGAACACACCCGACGCTTGGTGATCAACTCCAAGGCCTCTTTTAGGAACTTGATAAACCTGTGGAGATCAGAGGGGGCAGTAGAGCCCAGTCACTCTGTTAACACTGCTGGAGAATTAACCCAAGAGCAAGGAGACACTGCTTCTCAGAGGGAGACCCATCAGTATGGACCCAGTCTGATGGAACCAGAGGAGGAGCCATCAGTATGGACCCAGTCTGATGGAACCAGAGGAGGACCCATCAGTATGGACCCAGTCTGATGGAACCAGAGGAGGACCCATCAGTATGGACCCAGTCTGATGGAACCAGAGGAGGAGCCATCAGTATGGACCCAGTCTGACGGAACCAGAGGAGGAGCCATCAGTATGGACCCAGTCTGTCTGGAACCAGAGGAGGACCCATCAGTATGGACCCAGTCTGACGGAACCAGAGGAGGACCCATCAGTATGGACCCAGTCTGATGGAACCAGAGGAGGACCCATCAGTATGGACCCAGTCTGATGGAACCAGAGGAGGACCCATCAGTATGGACCCAGTCTGACGGAACCAGAGGAGGACCCATCAGTATGGACCCAGTCTGATGGAACCAGAGGAGGAGCCATCAGTATGGACCCAGTCTGACGGAACCAGAGGAGGACCCATCAGTATGGACCCAGTCTGATGGAACCAGAGGGAGACCCATCAGTATGGACCCAGTCTGACGGAACCAGAGGAGGACCCATCAGTATGGACCCAGTCTGATGGAACCAGAGGAGGACCCATCAGTATGGACCCAGTCTGATGGAACCAGAGGAGGAGCCATCAGTATGGACCCAGTCTGATGGAACCAGAGGAGGACCCATCAGTATGGACCCAGTCTGATGGAACCAGAGGAGGACCCATCAGTATGGACCCAGTCTGATGGAACCAGAGGAGGACCCATCAGTATGGACCCAGTCTGATGGAACCAGAGGAGGACCCATCAGTATGGACCCAGTCTGATGGAACCAGAGGAGGAGCCATCAGTATGGACCCAGTCTGATGGAACCAGAGGAGGACCCATCAGTATGGACCCAGTCTGTCTGGAACCAGAGGAGGAGCCATCAGTATGGACCCAGTCTGACTGGAACCAGAGGAGGAGCCATCAGTATGGACCCAGTCTGTCTGGAACCAGAGGAGGACCCATCAGTATGGACCCAGTCTGATGGAACCAGAGGAGGACCCATCAGTATGGACCCAGTCTGACTGGAACCAGAGGAGGAGCCATCAGTATGGACCCAGTCTGTCTGGAACCAGAGGAGGACCCATCAGTATGGACCCAGTCTGATGGAACCAGAGGAGGATCCATCAGTATGGACCCAGTCTGACTGGAACCAGAGGAGGAGCCATCAGTATGGACCCAGTCTGACTGGAACCAGAGGAGGAGCCATCAGTATGGACCCAGTCTGTCTGGAACCAGAGGGAGACCCATCAGTATGGACCCAGTCTGACTGGAACCAGAGGAGGAGCCATCAGTATGGACCCAGTCTGACTGGAACCAGAGGAGGAGCCATCAGTATGGACCCAGTCTGACGGAACCAGAGGAGGAGCCATCAGTATGGACCCAGTCTGACTGACTGACTGACTGGAACCAGAGTTAACTAACCTGTGTCTCTGCAGCACCATGCCTGAAGGGGAGATAATCAAACGCACCCCCTCCTACCACACCTAAAACCCAAGCTCCTCCTCTCTGTGATCTCCTGACTCCCCCCTGCTCCTCTCTGTGGTCTCCAGACTCCCCCTGCTCCTCTCTGTGATCTCCTGACTCCCCCTGCTCCTCTCCCTGCTCCTCTCTGTGGTCTCCAGACTCCCCCTACTCCTCTCTGTGATCTCCAGACTCCCCCTGCTCCTCTCTGTGATCTCCTGACTCCCCCTGCTCCTCTCCCTGCTCCTCTCTGTGGTCTCCAGACTCCCCCTACTCCTCTCTGTGGTCTCCTGACTCCCCCTGCTCCTCTCTGTGGTCTCCAGACTCCCCCTGCTCCTCTCTGTGGTCTCCAGACTCCCCCCTGCTCCTCTCTGTGGTCTCCAGACTCCCCCTGCTCCTCTCTGTGGACTCCAGACTCCCACCTGCTCCTCTCTGTGGTCTCCAGACTCCCCCCTGCTCCTCTCTGTGGTCTCCTGACTCCCCCTGCTCCTCTCTGTGGTCTTCAGACTCCCCCTGCTCCTCTCCCTGCTCCTCTCCGTGGTCTCCTGACTCCCCCTGCTCCTCTCCCTGCTCCTCTCTGTGGTCTCCAGACTCCCCCTGCTCCTCTCTGTGGTCTCCAGACTCCCCTGCTCCTCTCTGTGGTCTCCTGACTCCCCCCTGCTCCTCTCTGTGGTCTCCTGACTCCCCCTGCTCCTCTTTGTGGTCTCCTGACTCCCCCTGCTTCTCTCCCTGCTCCTCTCTGTGGTCTCCTGACTCCCCCTGCTCCTCTCTGTGGTCCCCAGACTCCCCCTGCTCCTCTCTGTGGTCCCCAGACTCCCCCTGCTCCTCTCTGTGGTCTCCTGACTCCACCTGCTCCTCTCTGTTGTCTCCAGACCCCCCCTGCTCCTCTCTGTGGTCTCCTGACTCCCCCTGCTCCTCTCCCTGCTCCTCTCTGTGGTCTCCAGACTCCCCCTGCTCCTCTCTGTGGTCTCCTGACTCCCGCTGCTCCTCTCTGTGGTCTCCAGACCCTCCCTGCTCCTCTCCGTGGTCTCCAGACCCCCTGCTCATCTCTGTGGTCTCCAGACCCCCCCTGCTCCTCTCTGTGGTCTCCAGACTCCCCCTGCTCCTCTCTGTGGTCTCCTGACTCCCCCTGCTCCTCTCTGTGGTCTCCAGACTCCCCCTGCTCCTCTCTGTGGTCTCCAGACTCCCCCTGCTCCTCTCTGTGGTCTCCTGACTCCCCCTGCTCCTCTCTGTGGTCTCCTGACTCCCCCTGCTCCTCTCCCTGCTCCTCTATGTGGTCTCCTGACTCCCCCTGCTCCTCTCCCTGCTCCTCTCTGTGGTCTCCAGACTCCCCCTGCTCCTCTCCGTGGTCTCCAGACTCCCCCTGCTCCTCTCTGTGGACTCCAGACTCCCACCTGCTCCTCTCTGTGGTCTCCAGACTCCCCCCTGCTCCTCTCTGTGGTCTCCTGACTCCCCCTGCTCCTCTCTGTGGTCTTCAGACTCCCCCTGCTCCTCTCTGTGGACTCCAGACTCCCCCCTGCTCCTCTCTGTGGTCTCCTGACTCCCCCTGCTCCTCTCTGTGGTCTCCTGACTCCCCCTGCTCCTCTCCCTGCTCCTCTATGTGGTCTCCTGACTCCCCCTGCTCCTCTCCCTGCTCCTCTCTGTGGTCTCCAGACTCCCCCTGCTCCTCTCTGTGGTCTCCTGACTCCCCTGCTCCTCTCTGTGGTCTCCTGACTCCCCTGCTCCTCTCTGTGGTCTCCTGACTCCCCCTGCTTCTCTCCCCTGCTCCTCTCTGTGGTCTCCTGACTCCCCCTGCTCCTCTCCCTGCTCCTCTCTGTGGTCTCCAGACTCCCCCTGCTCCTCTCTGTGGTCTCCTGACTACCCCTGCTCCTCTCTGTGGTCTCCAGACTCCCCCCTGCTCCTCTCTGTGGTCTCCTGACTCCCCCTGCTCCTCTCTGTGGTCTCCAGACTCCCCCTGCTCCTCTCTGTGGTCTCCTGACTCCCCCCTGCTCCTCTCTGTGGTCTCCTGACTCCCCCTGCTCCTCTTTGTGGTCTCCTGACTCCCCCTGCTTCTCTCCCTGCTCCTCTCTGTGGTCCCCAGACTCCCCCTGCTCCTCTCTGTGGTCTCCTGACTCCACCTGCTCCTCTCTGTGGTCTCCTGACTCCCCCTGCTCCTCTCCCTGCTCCTCTCTGTGGTCTCCAGACTCCCCTGCTCCTCTCTGTGGTCTCCTGACTCCCCCTGCTCCTCTCTGTGGTCTCCCGACTCCCCCCTGCTCCTGTCTGTGGTCTCCTGACTCCCCCTGCTCCTCTCTGTGGTCTCCTGACTCCCCCTGCTCCTCTCCCTGCTCCTCCCTGTGGTCTCCTGACTCCCCCTGCTCCTCTCCCTGCTCCTCTCTGTGGTCTCCAGACTCCCCCTGCTCCTCTCTGTGGTCTCCTGACTCCCCCTGCTCCTCTCTGTGGTATCCTGACTCCCCCTGCTCCTTTCTGTGGTCTCCTGACTCCCCCTGCTTCTCTCCCTGCTCCTCTCTGTGGTCTCCTGACTCCCCCTGCTCCTCTCTGTGGTCTCCAGACTCCCCCTGCTCCTCTCTGTGGTCTCCTGACTCCCCCTGCTCCTCTCTGTGGTCTCCAGACCCCCCCTGCTCCTCTCTGTGGTCTCCAGACCCCCCCTGCTCCTCTCTGTGGTCTCCAGACTCCCCCTGCTCCTCTCTGTGGTCTCCAGACTCCCCCCTGCTCCTCCCTGTGGTCTCCTGACTCCCCTGCTCCTCTCCCTGCTCCTCTCTGTGGTCTCCAGACTCCCCCTGCTCCTCTCTGTGGTCTCCAGACCCCCCCTGCTCCTCTCTGTGGTCTCCAGACTCCCCCTGCTCCTCTCTGTGGTCTCCAGACCCCCCCTGCTCCTCTCTGTGGTCTCCAGACTCCCCTGCTCCTCTCTGTGGTCTCCAGACCCCCTGCTCCTCTCTGTGGTCTCCAGACTCCCCCTGCTCCTCAGGGCTGTTGCAGCAGTCTTTGTGAACCTCAGGTGAAGTGCTTTAGATGGATGGCTCCTCCATGCCACTGGGGGCACTGTGCTGTGTAGGATTTATTTGTAAATAAACCAAACTGTATATATGTTCAGCTGTCACTGACGTTGCAGACTTCAGTCACTGTGTACAAACTGTCATGATGTGCTTTTGTAGATAATGTTGAAGGTAAATATTTAAGACTCTAATGGACAAAATGACTTGTTTTTTTGTTGAGATGCGTTGTAAACAGCAGTTTTACTGAGCAGTGAAACTCAACAGCACTTTGTTTTCTTTGGGAGTTTGACCCTGTTGGGCTAGGTCAGTAACCATAGTAACCAACCACAGCAGGAAGTTCACTACAGAGGGACTGAGTTTACATGTGTTCTCACCCTCTGATCTATACTCCCTTCAAGTGTGCACTTGTCCTTATAACAATCCACTGCTTTTAAACCCATGAAGGGCAGTGAGTTCATCCAGCTCCTCTCAGCTCAGTGTATATATAGACACTGTTCTGTTGATGGGTAGTGAGTTCACCCAGCTCCTCTCAGCTCAGTGTATATATAGACACTGTTCTGTTGATGGGTAGTGAGTTCACCCAGCTCAGTGTATATATAGACACTGTTCTGTTGATGGGTAGTGAGTTCACTCAGCTCAGTGTATATATAGACACTGTTCTGTTGATGGGTAGTGAGTTCACTCAGCTCAGTGTATATATAGACACTGTTCTGTTGATGGGTAGTGAGTTCACTCAGCTCAGTGTATATATAGACACTGTTCTGTTGATGGGTAGTGAGTTCACCCAGCTCAGTGTATATATAGACACTGTTCTGTTGATGGGTAGTGAGTTCACTCAGCTCAGTGTATATATAGACACTGTTCTGTTGATGGGTAGTGAGTTCACCCAGCTCCTCTCAGCTCAGTGTATATATAGACACTGTTCTGTTGATGGGCAGTGAGTTCACCCAGCTCCTCTCAGCTCAGTGTATATATAGACACTGTTCTGTTGATGGGTAGTGAGTTCACCCAGCTCAGTGTATATATAGACACTGTTCTGTTGATGGGTAGTGAGTTCACCCAGCTCAGTGTATATATAGACACTGTTCTGTTGATGGGTAGTGAGTGTTGCTAATGGCCTTCTGCTATACGTTGACTCTGGCCGGGATTCGATCCGAATCCGGTTTATAGGCATTGCGGCTTTTAAAGGGGCACATTTTAAATTGAACCGACCGTGAATGTGGTCTCCACAAACCCCTGAACAACGCCTTCCACCCTTTAACTGGCACACCAACTGAAACAATATCAATAAAAGGGTTCTGCAAAACATGTGTATTTAGCCTCGATATAGGCCTTAAATTAATCGTTTTTGACTACATGACTTCAACTTTAATAGAGAATGCATCACAAACATCTCAACCCCGTTGGTTGACTTGACCAATTAGGGTCAACCCCGTTGGTTGACTTGACCGATTAGGGTCAACCCCGTTGGTTGACTTGACCAATTAGGGTCAACCCCGTTGGTTGACTTGACCAATTAGGGTCAACCCCGTTGGTTGACTTGACCAATTAGGGTCAACCCCGTTGGTTGACTTGACCAATTAGGGTCAACCCCGTTGGTTGACTTGACCGATTAGGGTCAACCCCGTTGGTTGACTTGACCGATTAGGGTCAACCCCGTTGGTTGACTTGACCGATTAGGGTCAACCCCGTTGGTTGACTTGACCAATTAGGGTCAACCCCGTTGGTTGACTTGACCAATTAGGGTCAACCCCGTTGGTTGACTTGACCAATTAGGGTCAACCCCGTTGGTTGACTTGACCAATTAGGGTCAACCCCGTTGGTTGACTTGACCAATTAGGGTCAACCCCGTTGGTTGACTTGACCAATTAGGGTCAACCCCGTTGGTTGACTTGACCAATTAGGGTCAACCCCGTTGGTTGACTTGACCAATTAGGGTCAACCCCGTTGGTTGACTTGACCAATTAGGGTCAACCCCGTTGGTTGACTTGACCAATTAGGGTCAACCCCGATTTAGGTTGACTTGACCACTTTTTAAATCATCAAAACCCATTAATTGACTTGTCTGCTGAATAATTAAATCAGTCAACCCCGTTTGGTTGACTTGACATGTCAATTAGGGTCAACCCCGTTGGTTGACTTGACCAATTAGGGTCAACCCCGTTGGTTGACTTGACTAATTAGGGTCAACCCCTTGTTGGTTGACTTGACCAATTAGGGTCAACCCTCGTTGGTTGACTTGACCAATTAGGGTCAACCCTTTGGTTGACTTGACCAATTAGGGTCAACCCTTGTCCATCACTGACTTTGATTTCATGGCTTTGAACCCAATATGGTCTGACTTGATCCTAGGGGTTTAACCCTCAATATGGTTGACTTGACCATTAGGGTCAACCCCGTTGGTTGACTTGACCTTTAGGGTCAACCCTTGTTCACTAGTTGACTTGATTCCTTTAGGGTCAACCCCTTGGTTGACTTTGACCGATTAGGGTCAACCCCGTTGGTTGACTTGACCGATTAGGGCAACTCAACCCTCTTGTTCACTAGTTGACTTGATTCCTTTAGGGTCAACCCCGTTGGTTGACTTGATCATTAGGGTCAACCCCGTTGGTTGACTTGACCTTTAATGGGCAACCCCGTTGGTTGACTTGTTTCATTCCTTTAGGGTCAACCCTTGTTGGTTGACTTGACCTTTAATGGGGGTCAACCCTTGGTTGACTTGATTTCATTCCTTAGGGTCAACCCCTTGTTGGCTTTGACTTGACCTTTAGGGCAACTCAATATGTCCTCTTGTCCATGACTTGACTTTGATTTCAGGGCAACCCTTTGAGCTTTCATGGCTTTAATGGGCAACTCAATATGTCTCTCTTGTCCATCACTCAATTAGGGCAACTCAACCCTCTTGTCCATCACTAGCTTTGATTGACTTGAACTCAATAGTCTCAACCATCACTAGCTTTTAACTTCACCTTTAATGGGCAACAATATGTCCCCTTTGTCCATCACTAGCTTTGACCAATTTAGGGCAACCCTCTTGGTCACTACTTGATTTCATTCCTTTAGGGTCAACCCTCAATTGATTGAACTAATTAGGGTCAACCCTAGCGTTGGTTGACTTGATCCTAGCTTTGATTTCATGGCTTTAATGGGCAACCCTCTCTTGTCCATTGACTTTGATTTTTAGGGGAACTCAACCCCATCACTAGCTTGACTTGAAATTATGGTCAACCATCACTCCTTTAATGGGCAACCCCGTTGGTTGACTTGACCATCACTAGGGTCAACCCTGTTGGTTGACTCACTAGGGTCAACCCCGTTGGTTGACTTGACCAATTAATGGGTAAATGTCTGTCCATTTAGTTTGATTTCATTCCTTTGCATAGACTTTTTCCATCATCTGAAAATTCAATGATCCATTAATTTCTTGTCCATGCTGAAGGCCTAATTAAATCAATATGTCTCTCTCTCTGTATCTATATATTAACAACATATTATACATTTGTCTATAATATTTAAATGCATGTCAATTTATATTTGACAGTTTAAATGCTTAGAACACAATTAAAATGACATGCGCTGAATAGATAGTGAAACATATGGAAGATAACAGGCAGACCGTAAATAATGATATGGATTTGAAAGGATTTTTGTATTTGCTCAGACCAGGAAATCCCATAACAATATGTCTCTCTTGTCCATCACTAGCTTTGATTTCATTCCTTTAATGGGCAACTCAATATGTCTCTCTTGTCCATCACTAGCTTTGATTTCATTCCTTTAATGGGCAACTCAATATGTCTCTCTTGTCCATCACTAGCTTTGATTTCATGGCTTTAATGGGCAACTCAATATGTCTCTCTTGTCCATCACTAGCTTTGATTTCATTCCTTTAATGGGCAACTCAATATGTCTCTCTTGTCCATCACTAGCTTTGATTTCATTCCTTTAATGGGCAACTCAATATGTCTCTCTTGTCCATCACTAGCTTTGATTTCATTCCTTTAATGGGCAACTCAATATGTCTCTCTTGTCCATCACTAGCTTTGATTTCATTCCTTTAATGGGCAACTCAATATGTCTCTCTTGTCCATCACTAGCTTTGATTTCATGGCTTTAATGGGCAACTCAATATGTCTCTCTTGTCCATCACTAGCTTTGATTTCATTCCTTTAATGGGCAACTCAATATGTCTCTCTTGTCCATCACTAGCTTTGATTTCATTCCTTTAATGGGCAACTCAATATGTCTCTCTTGTCCATCACTAGCTTTGATTTCATTCCTTTAATGGGCAACTCAATATGTCTCTCTTGTCCATCATCACTAGCTTTGATTTCATTCCTTTAATGGGCAACTCAATATGTCTCTCTTGTCCATCACTAGCTTTGATTTCATGGCTTTAATGGGCAACTCAATATGTCTCTCTTGTCCATCACTAGCTTTGATTTCATTCCTTTAATGGGCAACTCAATATGTCTCTCTCTTGTCCATCACTAGCTTTGATTTCATTCCTTTAATGGGCAACTCAATATGTCTCTCTTGTCCATCACTAGCTTTGATTTCATTCCTTTAATGGGCAACTCAATATGTCTCTCTTGTCCATCACTAGCTTTGATTTCATTCCTTTAATGGGCAACTCAATATGTCTCTCTTGTCCATCACTAGCTTTGATTTCATGGCTTTAATGGGCAACTCAATATGTCTCTCTTGTCCATCACTAGCTTTGATTTCATTCCTTTAATGGGCAACTCAATATGTCTCTCTTGTCCATCACTAGCTTTGATTTCATTCCTTTAATGGGCAACTCAATATGTCTCTCTTGTCCATCACTAGCTTTGATTTCATTCCTTTAATGGGCAACTCAATATGTCTCTCTTGTCCATCACTAGCTTTGATTTCATTCCTTTAATGGGCAACTCAATATGTCTCTCTTGTCCATCACTAGCTTTGATTTCATGGCTTTAATGGGCAACTCAATATGTCTCTCTTGTCCATCACTAGCTTTGATTTCATTCCTTTAATGGGCAACTCAATATGTCTCTCTTGTCCATCACTAGCTTTGATTTCATTCCTTTAATGGGCAACTCAATATGTCTCTCTTGTCCATCACTAGCTTTGATTTCATTCCTTTAATGGGCAACTCAATATGTCTCTCTTGTCCATCACTAGCTTTGATTTCATGGCTTTAATGGGCAACTCAATATGTCTCTCTTGTCCATCACTAGCTTTGATTTCATTCCTTTAATGGGCAACTCAATATGTCTCTCTTGTCCATCACTAGCTTTGATTTCATGGCTTTAATGGGCAACTCAATATGTCTCTCTTGTCCATCACTAGCTTTGATTTCATGGCTTTAATGGGCAACTCAATATGTCTCTCTTGTCCATCACTAGCTTTGATTTCATTCCTTTAATGGGCAACTCAATATGTCTCTCTTGTCCATCACTAGCTTTGATTTCATTCCTTTAATGGGCAACTCAATATGTCTCTCTTGTCCATCACTAGCTTTGATTTCATGGCTTTAATGGGCAACTCAATATGTCTCTCTTGTCCATCACTAGCTTTGATTTCATTCCTTTAATGGGCAACTCAATATGTCTCTCTTGTCCATCACTAGCTTTGATTTCATTCCTTTAATGGGCAACTCAATATGTCTCTCTTGTCCATCACTAGCTTTGATTTCATTCCTTTAATGGGCAACTCAATATGTCTCTCTTGTCCATCACTAGCTTTGATTTCATTCCTTTAATGGGCAACTCAATATGTCTCTCTTGTCCATCACTAGCTTTGATTTCATGGCTTTAATGGGCAACTCAATATGTCTCTCTTGTCCATCACTAGCTTTGATTTCATTCCTTTAATGGGCAACTCAATATGTCTCTCTTGTCCATCACTAGCTTTGATTTCATTCCTTTAATGGGCAACTCAATATGTCTCTCTTGTCCATCACTAGCTTTGATTTCATGGCTTTAATGGGCAACTCAATATGTCTCTCTTGTCCATCACTAGCTTTGATTTCATGGCTTTAATGGGCAACTCAATATGTCTCTCTTGTCCATCACTAGCTTTGATTTCATGGCTTTAATGGGCAACTCAATATGTCTCTCTTGTCCATCACTAGCTTTGATTTCATGGCTTTAATGGGCAACTCAATATGTCTCTCTTGTCCATCACTAGCTTTGATTTCATTCCTTTAATGGGCAACTCAATATGTCTCTCTTGTCCATCATCACTAGCTTTGATTTCATTCCTTTAATGGGCAACTCAATATGTCTCTCTTGTCCATCACTAGCTTTGATTTCATGGCTTTAATGGGCAACTTAACAAAATGCGAACTGAAGAGAGATCTGACATGTTTATAGGGTTTAAAGGGGAATCCCAGCCTCACACGTTGACGATATGTTTCAGATTGACTACTGTAGCAACAAGGCTGAGGAGTTGCATCATCTACCCAGGGACGAACTGAAGAGAGATCTGACATGTTTATAGGGTTTAAAGGGGAATCCCAGCCTCACACGTTGACAATATGTTTCAGATTGACTACTGTAGCAACAAGGCTGAGGAGTTGCATCATCTACCCAGGGACGAACTGAAGAGAGATCTGACATGTTTATAGGGTTAGAGTCCAGTATCAGAGTAAGGATATGGGGCCGCAGACGGCCAACACTGAAGCGGACATTTTGGTTCCTTCATCCGATCTGCTGCTTTCTAGGACTGTCTGTGTGTGTCATCTCTGCTTGTCATTCCGAACCCCTCCAAGGTAATGGAAAGCTCCTGTAGCTTTCAGTGACCTCACCAATAAACACTTCCTGCAACAGACTCTGGTCCCTGGATGTTGCATTTCTACCCAGTTGGTCGCACTGCAGAAGACCCTGGACACCACGTATTAAACTCCGGGCCTTTGTGTGTCTGGGGTTTTTCTCTCTTCACTCGATTTGATCAATTAAGGTCCTTAATGAGTTAGAATACCAGCAACAAGGCTGAGGGGACTCTACCCAGCATCCTGTGTCGTAACTGGACAGGAAATAAGGTTGTGTCTCCACTGACATGGGACTTCTGCGACCAGAATAGAAGATCACATTGAAAAGACCGGGTTCTACACGCACACACGTGTTCAATTCTGTTCAGATCTGTCTTGACCACTTCAGGTGGTGGTCAGGGATGTGAGCAGGTTTCCTCATCAGTCTGGGACCCAATCGGGCTCCTGAAAGAGCATACAGTGGGTGACGTCATCAGTCTGGGACCCAATCGGGCTCCTGAAAGAGCATACAGTGGGTGACGTCATCAGTCTGGGACCCAATCGGGCTCCTGAAAGAGCATACAGTGGGTGACGTCATCAGTCTGGGACCCAATCGGGCTCCTGAAAGAGCATACAGTGGGTGACGTCATCAGTCTGGGACCCAATCGGGCTCCTGAAAGAGCATACAGTGGGTGACGTCATCAGTCTGGGACCCAATCGGGCTCCTGAAAGAGCATACAGTGGGTGACGTCATCAGTCTGGGACCCAATCGGGCTCCTGAAAGAGCATACAGTGGGTGACGTCATCAGTCTGGACCCACATCGGGCTCCTGAAAGAGCATACAGTGGGTGACGTCATCAGTCTGGACCCAATCGGCTCCTGAAAGAGCATACAGTGGGTGACGTCATCAGTCTGGGACCCAATCGGGCTCCTGAAAGAGCATACAGTGGGTGACGTCATCAGTCTGGACCCAATCGGGCTCCTGAAAGAGCATACAGTGGGTGACATCATCAGTCTGGACCCAATCGGGCTCCTGAAAGAGCATACAGTGGGTGACGTCATCAGTCTGGGACCCAATCGGGCTCCTGAAAGAGCATACAGTGGGTGACGTCATCAGTCTGGGACCCAATCGGGCTCCTGAAAGAGCATACAGTGGGTGACGTCATCAGTCTGGGACCCAATCGGGCTCCTGAAAGAGCATACAGTGGGTGACGTCATCAGTCTGGACCCAATCGGGCTCCTGAAAGAGCATACAGTGGGTGACGTCATCAGTCTGGACCCAATCGGGCTCCTGAAAGAGCATACAGTGGGTGACGTCATCAGTCTGGGACCCAATCGGGCTCCTGAAAGAGCATACAGTGGGTGACGTCATCAGTCTGGGACCCAATCGGGCTCCTGAAAGAGCATACAGTGGGTGACGTCATCAGTCTGGACCCAATCGGGCTCCTGAAAGAGCATACAGTGGGTGACGTCATCAGTCTGGACCCAATCGGGCTCCTGAAAGAGCATACAGTGGGTGACGTCATCAGTCTGGGACCCAATCGGGCTCCTGAAAGAGCATACAGTGGGTGACGTCATCAGTCTGGACCCAGGGCTCCTGAAAGAGCATACAGTGGGTGACGTCATCAGTCTGGGACCCAATCGCGCTCCTGAAAGAGCATACAGTGGGTGACGTCATCAGTCTGGGACCCAATCGGGCTCCTGAAAGAGCATACAGTGGGTGACGTCATCAGTCTGGACCCAATCGGGCTCCTGAAAGAGCATACAGTGGGTGACGTCATCAGTCTGGACCCAATCGGGCTCCTGAAAGAGCATACAGTGGGTGACGTCATCAGTCTGGGACCCAATCGGGCTCCTGAAAGAGCATACAGTGGGTGACGTCATCAGTCTGGGACCCAATCGGGCTCCTGAAAGAGCATACAGTGGGTGCGTCATCAGTCTGGGACCCAATCGGGCTCTGAAAGAGCATACAGTGAGTGACGTCATCAGTCTGGGATAATCGGGCTCCTGAAAGAGCATACAGTGGTGACGTCATCAGTCTGGACCCACGGGCTCCTGAAAGAGCATACAGTTGACATCATCAGTCTGGACCCAGGGCTCTGAAAGAGCATACAGTGGGTGACGTCATCAGTCTGGGACCCAATCGGGCTCCTGAAAGAGCATACAGTGGGTGACGCCATCAGTCTGGGACCCAATCGGGCTCCTGAAAGAGCATACAGTGGGTGACGTCATCAGTCTGGGACCCAATCGGGCTCCTGAAAGAGCATACAGTGGGTGACGCCATCAGTCTGACCCAATCGGGCTCCTGAAAGAGCATACAGTGGGTGACGCATCAGTCTGGGACCCAATCGGGCTCCTGAAAAGAGCATACAGTGGGTGACGTCATCAGTCTGGACCCAATCGGGCTCCTGAAAGAGCATACAGTGGGTGACGTCATCAGTCTGGGACCCAATCGGGCTCCTGAAAGAGCATACAGTGAGTGACGCGTCATCAATCTGGGACCCAATCGGGCTCCTGAAAGAGCATACAGTGGGTGACGTCATCAGTCTGGGACCCTGATCGGGCTCCTGAAAGAGCATACAGTGGGTGAAACGCCATCAGTCTGGGACCCATCCTCCTGAAACTGAGCATACAGGGGTGATTGTCATCAGTCTGGGACAAAATCGGGCTCCTGAAAGAGCATACAGTGGGTGACGTCATCAGTCTGGGACCCAATCTGGGCTCCTGAAAGAGCATACAGTGGGTGATTTATCAGCGTCAGATCAGTCTGGACCCAATCAAGGCTCCTGAAAGAGCATACAGTGGGTGACGCCATCAGTCTGGACCTTTCGGGCTCCTGAAAGAGCATACAGTGGGTGACGCCCTCAGTCTGGACCCAATCGGGCTCCTGAAAGAGCATACAGTGGGTGACGTCATCAGTCTGGGACCCAATCGGGCTCCTGAAAGAGCATACAGTGGGTGACGCTCATCAGTCTGGACCCAAAAAGGCTGAAAGAGCATACAGTGGGTGACGTCATCAGTCTGGGACCCACCGGGCTCCTGAAAGAGCATACAGTGGGTGACGCCATCAGTCTGGGACCCAATCTGGGCTCCTGAAAGAGCATACAGTGGGTGACGCCATCAGTCTGGGACCCAAGGGCTCCTGAAAGAGCATACAGTGGGTGACGTCATCAGTCTGGGACCCAATCGCGCTCCTGAAAGAGCATACAGTGGGTGACGTCATCAGTCTGGGACCCAATCGCTCCTGAAAGAGCATACAGTGGGTGACGTCATCAGTCTGGGACCCAATCGGGCTCCTGAAAGAGCATACAGTGGGTGACGTCATCAGTCTGGGACCCAATCGGGCTCCTGAAAGAGCATACAGTGGGTGACGCCATCAGTCTGGGACCACGGGCTCCTGAAAGAGCATACAGTGGGTGACGTCCTCAGTCTGGACCCAATTGGGCTCCTGAAAGAGCATACAGTGGGTGACGTCATCAGTCTGGGACCCAATCGGGCTCCTGAAAGAGCATACAGTGGGTGACGTTTATCAGTCTGGGACAATCGGGCTCCCTGAAAGAGCATACAGTGGGTGACGTCATCAGTCTGGGACCCAATCGGGCTCCTGAAAGAGCATACAGTGGGTGACGTCATCAGTCTGGGACCCAATCGGGCTCCTGAAAGAGCATACAGTGGGTGACGTCATCAGTCTGGACCCAATCGGGCTCCTGAAAGAGCATACAGTGGGTGACGTCCTCAGTCTGGACCCAATCGGGCTCCTGAAAGAGCATACAGTGGGTGACGTCATCATCTGGGACCCAATCGGGCTCCTGAAAGAGCATACAGTGGGTGACGTCATCAGTCTGGACCCAATCGGGCTCCTGAAAGAGCATACAGTGGGTGACGTCATCAGTCTGGACCCAATCGGGCTCCTGAAAGAGCATACAGTGGGTGACGTCATCAGTCTGGGACCCAATCGGGCTCCTGAAAGAGCATACAGTGGGTGACGTCATCAGTCTGGGACCCAATCGGGCTCCTGAAAGAGCATACAGTGGGTGACGTCATCAGTCTGGGACCCAATCGGGCTCCTGAAAGAGCATACAGTGGGTGACGTCATCAGTCTGGGACCCAATCGGCTCCTGAAAGAGCATACAGTGGGTGACGTCATCAGTCTGGGACCCAATCGCGCTCCTGAAAGAGCATACAGTGGGTGACGTCATCAGTCTGGGACCCAATCGGGCTCCTGAAAGAGCATACAGTGGGTGACGTCATCAGTCTGGGACCCAATCGGGCTCCTGAAAGAGCATACAGTGGGTGACGTCATCAGTCTGGGACCCAATCGGGCTCCTGAAAGAGCATACAGTGGGTGACGTCATCAGTCTGGGACCCAATCGGGCTCCTGAAAGAGCATACAGTGGGTGACGTCATCAGTCTGGGACCCAATCGGGCTCCTGAAAGAGCATACAGTGGTGACGTCATCAGTCTGGGACCCAATCGGGCTCCTGAAAGAGCATACAGTGGGTGACGTCATCAGTCTGGACCCAATCGGGCTCCTGAAAGAGCATACAGTGGGTGACGTCATCAGTCTGGACCCAATCGGGCTCCTGAAAGAGCATACAGTGGGTGACGTCATCAGTCTGGGACCCAATCGGGCTCCTGAAAGAGCATACAGTGGGTGACGTCATCAGTCTGGGACCCAATCGGGCTCCTGAAAGAGCATACAGTGGGTGACGTCATCAGTCTGGGACCCAATCGGGCTCCTGAAAGAGCATACAGTGGGTGACGTCATCAGTCTGGACCCAATCGGGCTCCTAAAAGAGCATACAGTGGGTGACATCATCAGTCTGGACCCAATCGGGCTCCTGAAAGAGCATACAGTGGGTGACGTCATCAGTCTGGGACCAAATCGGGCTCCTGAAAGAGCATACAGTGGGTGACGTCATCAGTCTGGGACCCAATCGGGCTCCTGAAAGAGCATACAGTGGGTGACGTCATCAGTCTGGGACCCAATCGGGCTCCTGAAAGAGCATACAGTGGGTGACGTCATCAGTCTGGGACCCAATCGGGCTCCTGAAAGAGCATACAGTGGGTGACGTCATCAGTCTGGGACCCAATCGGGCTCCTGAAAGAGCATACAGTGGGTGACGTCATCAGTCTGGGACCCAATCGGGCTCCTGAAAGAGCATACAGTGGGTGACGTCATCAGTCTGGGACCCAATCGGGCTCCTGAAAGAGCATACAGTGGGTGACGTCATCAGTCTGGGACCCAATCGGGCTCCTGAAAGAGCATACAGTGGGTGACGTCATCAGTCT
The DNA here is from genome assembly GCF_023373465.1 of Oncorhynchus keta. Taxonomy (NCBI): domain Eukaryota; kingdom Metazoa; phylum Chordata; class Actinopteri; order Salmoniformes; family Salmonidae; genus Oncorhynchus; species Oncorhynchus keta. Next base: position 85,503 of record NW_026290959.1, on the reverse strand, counting down.
GGGACCCAATCGGGCTCCTGAAAGAGCATACAGTGGGTGACATCATCAGTCTGGGACCCAATCGGGCTCCTGAAAGAGCATACAGTGGGTGACGTCATCAGTCTGGACCCAATCGGGCTCCTGAAAGAGCATACAGTGGGTGACATCATCAGTCTGGACCCAATCGGGCTCCTGAAAGAGCATACAGTGGGTGACGTCATCAGTCTGGGACCCAATCGGGCTCCTGAAAGAGCATACAGTGGGTGACGTCATCAGTCTGGGACCCATTCCATTGAAGGGTTTAGGTAAACTGTCTGGGACCTGGTAGAATCCATTGAGGGGTTTAGGTAAACTGTCTGGGACCTGGTAGAATCCATTGAAGGGTTTAGGTAAACTGTCTGGGACCTGGTAGAATCCATTGAGGGGTTTAGGTAAACTGTCTGGGACCTGGTAGAATCCATTGAAGGCTTTAGGAAACTGTCTGGGACCTGGTAGAATCCATTGAAGGCTTTAGGTAAACTGTCTGGGACCTGGTAGAATCCATTGAAGGGTTTAGGTAAACTGTCTGGGACCTGGTAGAATCCATTGAAGGGTTTAGGTAAACTGGGACCTGGTAGAATCCATTGAAGGGTTTAGGTAAACTGGAACCTGGTAGAATCCATTGAAGGGTTTAGGTAAACTGGGACCTGGTAGAATCCATTGAGGGGTTTAGGTAAACTGTCTGGGACCTGGTAGAATCCATTGAAGGGTTTAGGTAAACTGTCTGGGACCTGGTAGAATCCATTGTAGGGTTTAGGTAAACTGGAACCTGGTAGAATCCATTGAAGGGTTTAGGTAAACTGTCTGGGACCTGGTAGAATCCATTGAAGGGTTTAGGTAAACTGTCTGGGACCTGGTAGAATCCATTGAAGGGTTTAGGTAAACTGGGACCTGGTAGAATCCATTGAAGGGTTTAGGTAAACTGTCTGGGACCTGGTAGAATCCATTGAAGGGTTTAGGTAAACTGTCTGGGACCTGGTAGAATCCATTGAAGGGTTTAGGTAAACTGTCTGGGACCTGGTAGAATCCATTGAAGGGTTTAGGTAAACTGTCTGGGACCTGGTAGAATCCATTGAAGGGTTTAGGTAAACTGTCTGGGACCTGGTAGAATCCATTGAAGGGTTTAGGTAAACTGTCTGGGACCTGGTAGAATCCATTGAAGGGTTTAGGTAAACTGTCTGGGACCTGGTAGAATCCATTGAAGGGTTTAGGTAAACTGTCTGGGACCTGGTAGAATCCATTGAAGGGTTTAGGTAAACTGGGACCTGGTAGAATCCATTGAAGGGTTTAGGTAAACTGGGACCTGGTAGAATCCATTGAAGGGTTTAGGTAAACTGTCTGGGACCTGGTAGAATCCATTGAAGGGTTTAGGTAAACTGGGACCTGGTAGAATCCATTGAAGGGTTTACCCTGGTAGAATCCATTGAAGGGTTTAGGTAAACTGTCTGGGACCTGGTAGAATCCATTGAAGGGTTTAGGTAAACTGTCTGGGACCTGGTAGAATCCATTGAAGGGTTTAGGTAAACTGTGGTAGAATCCATTGAAGGGTTTAGGTAAACTGTCTGGGACCTGGTAGAATCCATTGAAGGGTTTAGGTAAACTGTCTGGGACCTGGTAGAATCCATTGAAGGGTTTAGGTAAACTGTCTGGGACCTGGTAGAATCCATTGAAGGGTTTAGGTAAACTGTCTGGGACCTGGTAGAATCCATTGAAGGGTTTAGGTAAACTGTCTGGGACCTGGTAGAATCCATTGAAGGGTTTAGGTAAACTGTCTGGGACCTGGTAGAATCCATTGAAGGGTTTAGGTAAACTGGGACCTGGTAGAATCCATTGAAGGGTTTAGGTAAACTGTCTGGGACCTGGTAGAATCCATTGAAGGGTTTAGGTAAACTGTCTGGGACCTGGTAGAATCCATTGAAGGGTTTAGGTAAACTGTCTGGGACCTGGTAGAATCCATTGAAGGGTTTAGGTAAACTGTCTGGGACCTGGTAGAATCCATTGAAGGGTTTAGGTAAACTGTCTGGGACCTGGTAGAATCCATTGAAGGGTTTAGGTAAACTGTCTGGGACCTGGTAGAATCCATTGAAGGGTTTAGGTAAACTGTCTGGGACCTGGTAGAATCCATTGAAGGGTTTAGGTAAACTGGGACCTGGTAGAATCCATTGAAGGGTTTAGGTAAACTGTCTGGGACCTGGTAGAATCCATTGAAGGGTTTAGGTAAACTGTCTGGGACCTGGTAGAATCCATTGAAGGGTTTAGGTAAACTGGGACCTGGTAGAATCCATTGAAGGGTTTAGGTAAACTGTCTGGGACCTGGTAGAATCCATTGAAGGGTTTAGGTAAACTGTCTGGGACCTGGTAGAATCCATTGAAGGGTTTAGGTAAACTGTCTGGGACCTGGTAGAATCCATTGAAGGGTTTAGGTAAACTGTCTGGGACCTGGTAGAATCCATTGAAGGGTTTAGGTAAACTGTCTGGGACCTGGTAGAATCCATTGAAGGGTTTAGGTAAACTGTCTGGGACCTGGTAGAATCCATTGAAGGGTTTAGGTAAACTGGGACCTGGTAGAATCCATTGAAGGGTTTAGGTAAACTGTCTGGGACCTGGTAGAATCCATTGAAGGGTTTAGGTAAACTGTCTGGGACCTGGTAGAATCCATTGAAGGGTTTAGGTAAACTGGGACCTGGTAGAATCCATTGAAGGGTTTAGGTAAACTGTCTGGGACCTGGTAGAATCCATTGAAGGGTTTAGGTAAACTGTCTGGGACCTGGTAGAATCCATTGAAGGGTTTAGGTAAACTGTCTGGGACCTGGTAGAATCCATTGAAGGGTTTAGGTAAACTGGGACCTGGTAGAATCCATTGAAGGGTTTAGGTAAACTGTCTGGGACCTGGTAGAATCCATTGAAGGGTTTAGGTAAACTGTCTGGGACCTGGTAGAATCCATTGAAGGGTTTAGGTAAACTGGGACCTGGTAGAATCCATTGAAGGGTTTAGGTAAACTGTCTGGGACCTGGTAGAATCCACTGAAGGGTTTAGGTAAACTGTCTGGGACCTGGTAGAATCCATTGAAGGGTTTAGGTAAACTGTCTGGGACCTGGTAGAATCCATTGAAGGGTTTAGGTAAACTGGGACCTGGTAGAATCCATTGAAGGGTTTAGGTAAACTGTCTGGGACCTGGTAGAATCCATTGAAGGGTTTAGGTAAACTGTCTGGGACCTGGTAGAATCCATTGAAGGGTTTAGGTAAACTGTCTGGGACCTGGTAGAATCCATTGAAGGGTTTAGGTAAACTGTCTGGGACCTGGTAGAATCCACTGAAGGGTTTAGGTAAACTGTCTGGGACCTGGTAGAATCCATTGAAGGGTTTAGGTAAACTGTCTGGGACCTGGTAGAATCCATTGAAGGGTTTAGGTAAACTGTCTGGGACCTGGTAGAATCCATTGAAGGGTTTAGGTAAACTGTCTGGGACCTGGTAGAATCCATTGAAGGGTTTAGGTAAACTGTCTGGGACCTGGTAGAATCCATTGAAGGGTTTAGGTAAACTGTCTGGGACCTGGTAGAATCCATTGAAGGGTTTAGGTAAACTGTCTGGGACCTGGTAGAATCAATTGAAGGGTTTAGGTAAACTGTCTGGGACCTGGTAGAATCCATTGAAGGGTTTAGGTAAACTGGGACCTGGTAGAATCCACTGAAGGGTTTAGGTAAACTGGGACCTGGTAGAATCCATTGAAGGGTTTAGGTAAACTGTCTGGGACCTGGTAGAATCCATTGAAGGGTTTAGGTAAACTGGGACCTGGTAGAATCCATTGAAGGGTTTAGGTAAACTGGGACCTGGTAGAATCCATTGAAGGGTTTAGGTAAACTGTCTGGGACCTGGTAGAATCCATTGAAGGGTTTAGGTAAACTGTCTGGGACCTGGTAGAATCCATTGAAGGGTTTAGGTAAACTGGGACCTGGTAGAATCCATTGAAGGGTTTAGGTAAACTGTCTGGGACCTGGTAGAATCCATTGAAGGGTTTAGGTAAACTGTCTGGGACCTGGTAGAATCCATTGAAGGGTTTAGGTAAACTGTCTGGGACCTGGTAGAATCCATTGAAGGGTTTAGGTAAACTGTCTGGGACCTGGTAGAATCCATTGAAGGGTTTAGGTAAACTGTCTGGGACCTGGTAGAATCCATTGAAGGGTTTAGGTAAACTGTCTGGGACCTGGTAGAATCCATTGAAGGTTTAGGTAAACTGTCTGGGACCTGGTAGAATCCATTGAAGGGTTTAGGTAAACTGTCTGGGACCTGGTAGAATCCATTGAAGGGTTTAGGTAAACTGTCTGGGACCTGGTAGAATCCATTGAAGGGTTTAGGTAAACTGTCTGGGACCTGGTAGAATCCATTGAAGGGTTTAGGTAAACTGTCTGGGACCTGGTAGAATCCATTGAAGGGTTTAGGTAAACTGTCTGGGACCTGGTAGAATCCATTGAAGGGTTTAGGTAAACTGGGACCTGGTAGAATCCATTGAAGGGTTTAGGTAAACTGTCTGGGACCTGGTAGAATCCATTGAAGGGTTTAGGTAAACTGTCTGGGACCTGGTAGAATCCATTGAAGGGTTTAGGTAAACTGTCTGGGACCTGGTAGAATCCATTGAAGGGTTTAGGTAAACTGGGACCTGGTAGAATCCATTGAAGGGTTTAGGTAAACTGTCTGGGACCTGGTAGAATCCATTGAATGGTTTAGGTAAACTGTCTGGGACCTGGTAGAATCCATTGAAGGGTTTAGGTAAACTGTCTGGGACCTGGTAGAATCCATTGAAGGGTTTAGGTAAACTGTCTGGGACCTGGTAGAATCCATTGAAGGGTTTAGGTAAACTGTCTGGGACCTGGTAGAATCCATTGAAGGGTTTAGGTAAACTGGGACCTGGTAGAATCCATTGAAGGGTTTAGGTAAACTGTCTGGGACCTGGTAGAATCCATTGAAGGGTTTAGGTAAACTGTCTGGGACCTGGTAGAATCCATTGAAGGGTTTAGGTAAACTGTCTGGGACCTGGTAGAATCCATTGAAGGGTTTAGGTAAACTGTCTGGGACCTGGTAGAATCCATTGAAGGGTTTAGGTAAACTGGGACCTGGTAGAATCCATTGAAGGGTTTAGGTAAACTGTCTGGGACCTGGTAGAATCCATTGAAGGGTTTAGGTAAACTGTCTGGGACCTGGTAGAATCCATTGAAGGGTTTAGGTAAACTGTCTGGGACCTGGTAGAATCCATTGAAGGGTTTAGGTAAACTGGGACCTGGTAGAATCCATTGAAGGGTTTAGGTAAACTGTCTGGGACCTGGTAGAATCCATTGAAGGGTTTAGGTAAACTGTCTGGGACCTGGTAGAATCCATTGAAGGGTTTAGGTAAACTGTCTGGGACCTGGTAGAATCCATTGAAGGGTTTAGGTAAACTGGGACCTGGTAGAATCCATTGAAGGGTTTAGGTAAACTGTCTGGGACCTGGTAGAATCCATTGAAGGGTTTAGGTAAACTGTCTGGGACCTGGTAGAATCCATTGAAGGGTTTAGGTAAACTGGGACCTGGTAGAATCCATTGAAGGGTTTAGGTAAACTGTCTGGGACCTGGTAGAATCCATTGAAGGGTTTAGGTAAACTGGGACCTGGTAGAATCCATTGAAGGGTTTAGGTAAACTGTCTGGGACCTGGTAGAATCCATTGAAGGGTTTAGGTAAACTGGGACCTGGTAGAATCCATTGAAGGGTTTAGGTAAACTGTCTGGGACCTGGTAGAATCCATTGAAGGGTTTAGGTAAACTGTCTGGGACCTGGTAGAATCCATTGAAGGGTTTAGGTAAACTGGGACCTGGTAGAATCCATTGAAGGGTTTAGGTAAACTGTCTGGGACCTGGTAGAATCCATTGAAGGGTTTAGGTAAACTGTCTGGGACCTGGTAGAATCCATTGAAGGGTTTAGGTAAACTGGGACCTGGTAGAATCCATTGAAGGGTTTAGGTAAACTGTCTGGGACCTGGTAGAATCCATTGAAGGGTTTAGGTAAACTGTCTGGGACCTGGTAGAATCCATTGAAGGGTTTAGGTAAACTGGGACCTGGTAGAATCCATTGAAGGGTTTAGGTAAACTGTCTGGGACCTGGTAGAATCCATTGAAGGGTTTAGGTAAACTGTCTGGGACCTGGTAGAATCCATTGAAGGGTTTAGGTAAACTGTCTGGACCTGGTAGAATCCATTGAAGGGTTTCTGGTAAACCATGAAGGGTTTAGGTAAACTGGGACCTGGTAGAATCCATTGAAGGGTTTAGGTAAACTGTCTGGGACCTGGTAGAATCCATTGAAGGGTTTAGGTAAACTGGGACCTGGTAGAATCCATTGAAGGGTTTAGGTAAACTGGGACCTGGTAGAATCCATTGAAGGGTTTAGGTAAACTGGGACCTGGTAGAATCCATTGAAGGGTTTAGGTAAACTGTCTGGGACCTGGTAGAATCCATTGAAGGGTTTAGGTAAACTGGGACCTGGTAGAATCCATTGAAGGGTTTAGGTAAACTGTCTGGGACCTGGTAGAATCCATTGAAGGGTTTAGGTAAACTGTCTGGGACCTGGTAGAATCCATTGAAGGGTTTAGGTAAACTGTCTGGGACCTGGTAGAATCCATTGAAGGGTTTAGGTAAACTGTCTGGGACCTGGTAGAATCCATTGAAGGGTTTAGGTAAACTGTCTGGGACCTGGTAGAATCCATTGAAGGGTTTAGGTAAACTGTCTGGGACCTGGTAGAATCCATTGAAGGGTTTAGGTAAACTGGGACCTGGTAGAATCCATTGAAGGGTTTAGGTAAACTGTCTGGGACCTGGTAGAATCCATTGAAGGGTTTAGGTAAACTGTCTGGGACCTGGTAGAATCCATTGAAGGGTTTAGGTAAACTGTCTGGGACCTGGTAGAATCCATTGAAGGGTTTAGGTAAACTGGGACCTGGTAGAATCCATTGAAGGGTTTAGGTAAACTGGGACCTGGTAGAATCCATTGAAGGGTTTAGGTAAACTGTCTGGGACCTGGTAGAATCCATTGAAGGGTTTAGGTAAACTGTCTGGGACCTGGTAGAATCCATTGAAGGGTTTAGGTAAACTGTCTGGGACCTGGTAGAATCCATTGAAGGGTTTAGGTAAACTGTCTGGGACCTGGTAGAATCCATTGAAGGGTTTAGGTAAACTGGGACCTGGTAGAATCCATTGAAGGGTTTAGGTAAACTGTCTGGGACCTGGTAGAATCCATTGAAGGGTTTAGGTAAACTGTCTGGGACCTGGTAGAATCCATTGAAGGGTTTAGGTAAACTGTCTGGGACCTGGTAGAATCCATTGAAGGGTTTAGGTAAACTGTCTGGGACCTGGTAGAATCCATTGAAGGGTTTAGGTAAACTGGGACCTGGTAGAATCCATTGAAGGGTTTAGGTAAACTGTCTGGGACCTGGTAGAATCCATTGAAGGGTTTAGGTAAACTGTCTGGGACCTGGTAGAATCCATTGAAGGGTTTAGGTAAACTGTCTGGGACCTGGTAGAATCCATTGAAGGGTTTAGGTAAACTGGGACCTGGTAGAATCCATTGAAGGGTTTAGGTAAACTGGGACCTGGTAGAATCCATTGAAGGGTTTAGGTAAACTGTCTGGGACCTGGTAGAATCCATTGAAGGGTTTAGGTAAACTGGGACCTGGTAGAATCCATTGAAGGGTTTAGGTAAACTGGGACCTGGTAGAATCCATTGAAGGGTTTAGGTAAACTGTCTGGGACCTGGTAGAATCCATTGAAGGGTTTAGGTAAACTGGGACCTGGTAGAATCCATTGAAGGGTTTAGGTAAACTGTCTGGGACCTGGTAGAATCCATTGAAGGGTTTAGGTAAACTGTCTGGGACCTGGTAGAATCCATTGAAGGGTTTAGGTAAACTGTCTGGGACCTGGTAGAATCCATTGAAGGGTTTAGGTAAACTGGGACCTGGTAGAATCCATTGAAGGGTTTAGGTAAACTGGGACCTGGTAGAATCCATTGAAGGGTTTAGGTAAACTGTCTGGGACCTGGTAGAATCCATTGAAGGGTTTAGGTAAACTGTCTGGGACCTGGTAGAATCCATTGAAGGGTTTAGGTAAACTGTCTGGGACCTGGTAGAATCCATTGAAGGGTTTAGGTAAACTGGGACCTGGTAGAATCCATTGAAGGGTTTAGGTAAACTGTCTGGGACCTGGTAGAATCCATTGAAGGGTTTAGGTAAACTGTCTGGGACCTGGTAGAATCCATTGAAGGGTTTAGGTAAACTGGGACCTGGTAGAATCCATTGAAGGGTTTAGGTAAACTGTCTGGGACCTGGTAGAATCCATTGAAGGGTTTAGGTAAACTGTCTGGGACCTGGTAGAATCCATTGAAGGGTTTAGGTAAACTGTCTGGGACCTGGTAGAATCCATTGAAGGGTTTAGGTAAACTGGGACCTGGTAGAATCCATTGAGGGGTTTAGGTAAACTGTCTGGGACCTGGTAGAATCCATTGAAGGCTTTAGGAAACTGTCTGGGACCTGGTAGAATCCATTGAAGGCTTTAGGTAAACTGTCTGGGACCTGGTAGAATCCATTGAAGGGTTTAGGTAAACTGGGACCTGGTAGAATCCATTGAAGGGTTTAGGTAAACTGGGACCTGGTAGAATCCATTGAAGGGTTTAGGTAAACTGGGACCTGGTAGAATCCATTGAAGGGTTTAGGTAAACTGTCTGGGACCTGGTAGAATCCATTGTAGGGTTTAGGTAAACTGTCTGGGACCTGGTAGAATCCATTGAAGGGTTTAGGTAAACTGTCTGGGACCTGGTAGAATCCATTGAAGGGTTTAGGTAAACTGTCTGGGACCTGGTAGAATCCATTGAAGGGTTTAGGTAAACTGTCTGGGACCTGGTAGAATCCATTGAAGGGTTTAGGTAAACTGTCTGGGACCTGGTAGAATCCATTGAAGGGTTTAGGTAAACTGTCTGGGACCTGGTAGAATCCATTGAAGGGTTTAGGTAAACTGTCTGGGACCTGGTAGAATCCATTGAAGGGTTTAGGTAAACTGTCTGGGACCTGGTAGAATCCATTGAAGGGTTTAGGTAAACTGGGACCTGGTAGAATCCATTGGAGGGTTTAGGTAAACTGTCTTGGAGATATGAGTATTTGTACGAAATGGTGTACATTAATGTCCTAAGACATTGAGTATATTGAGTTTCTTAAACAAAGGTGCAGATGGAGCCAGGTAATTAGAGAGGAGGTGGGTTGTCTTGTAAATGTATTTTGAGTTGGTTTCATTAATTAGTGAATGAAAATGATTGTGTAATAAAATCAAATTGGTGTCATCAGCAAAGAGAAGGGGAAGTACGGTAGAATACCCAGCAGTCAGGTTATTGATATAGTTCAGGGGCAGAACGACAGATTTGTACCATGTCAGCTCGGGGGTTTGAACTTGCAACCTTCCGGTTACTAGTCCAACGCTCTAACCACTAGGCTACCTTGTCGCCCCTATAGATTAGTATGGTAGAAGACCCAGCAGGTAATTGATATAGATAAGTATGGTAGAAGACCCAGCAGTCAGGTTATTGATATAGATTAGTATGATATGGTAGAAGACCTAGCAGGTTATTGATATAGATTAGTATGGTAGAAGACCCAGCAGGTTATTGATATAGATAAGTATGGTAGAAGACCCAGCAGGTTATTGATATAGATAAGTATGGTAGAAGACCCAGCAGTAAGGTTATTGATATAGATTAGTATGGTAGAAGACCCAGCAAGTTATTGATATAGATTAGTATGGTACGGTAGAAGACCCAGCAGTAAGGTTATTGATATAGATTAGTATGGTACTAGACCCAGCAGTCAGGTTATTGATATAGATGAGGAATAACAAGGTCTAATTATCCAACCCTGTGGTACGCCTGGACATCTTGGCCCTAGTAGATGCACAGCCATTTGTGTTCTAGTTCCTGCCAATATCAAACTCCACACAGCCATTGAGGAGGAATGGGACATTCCCAATCACCAGCCTGATCAGCTCTATGCATCACGCTGCACAAGGTAAATGGTGGTCACACCAGAACCTGACTGGTTTTCTGATCCATGCCCCTACCTTTTTTTAAGCTGTCTGCATTCTCAGGCACGTGGAATCCATAGTATAGGGCCTAATGAATGTATTTCAATTGACTGATTGATTTCCTTATGTGAACTGTATCTCAGTAAAGTCTTTGAAATTGTTGCATGTTGTGCGTATATATAATTTACAATCCTCTTATACAAATGGCTTACTCATTTACCGAGCTCTTATCAATAGCTAAGAAAGCTGTTATCGTGCTGTTAAGTTCAAGGTCAGAAAAACACGTAGAGAAAACTGCATAAAAAGGGAATGACGTTCACTTGGAATTCCGGTCTGATTGTTCCAGGGGTAGAGTAGTGATATTAACCCTAGGAACCAAACTAAACTGGTCTGATTGTTCCAGGGGTAGAGTAGTGATATTAACCCCTAGGAACCAAACTAAACTGGTCTGATTGTTCCAGGGGTAGAGTAGTGATATTAACCCCTAGGAACCAAACTAAACTGGTCTGATTGTTCCAGGGGTAGAGTAGTGATATTAACCCCTAGGAACCAAACTAAACTGGTCTGATTGTTCCAGGGGTAGAGTAGTGATATTAACCCCTAGGAACCAAACTAAACTGGTCTGATTGTTCCAGGGGGTAGAGTAGTGATATTAACCCCTAGGAACCAAACTAAACTGGTCTGATTGTTCCAGGGGGTAGAGTAGTGATATTAACCCCTAGGAACCAAACTAAACTGGTCTGATTGTTCCAGGGGGTAGAGTAGTGATATTAACCCCTAGGAACCAAACTAAACTGGTCTGATTGTTCCAGGGGGTAGAGTAGTGATATTAACCCCTAGGAACCAAACTAAACTGGGATGGAGAGGTCTGATTGTTCCAGGGGGTAGAGTAGTGATATTAACCCCTAGGAACCAAACTAAACTGGGATGGAGAGGTCTGATTGTTCCAGGGGGTAGAGTAGTGATATTAACCCCTAGGAACCAAACTAAACTGGGATGGAGAGGTCTGATTGTTCCAGGGGGTAGAGTAGTGATATTAACCCCTAGGAACCAAACTAAACTGGTCTGATTGTTCCAGGGGGTAGAGTAGTGATATTAACCCCTAGGAACCAAACTAAACTGGTCTGATTGTTCCAGGGGGTAGAGTAGTGATATTAACCCCTAGGAACCAAACTAAACTGGTCTGATTGTTCCAGGGGGTAGAGTAGTGATATTAACCCCTAGGAACCAAACTAAACTGGGATGGAGAGGTCTGATTGTTCCAGGGGGTAGAGTAGTGATATTAACCCCTAGGAACCAAACTAAACTGGTCTGATTGTTCCAGGGGGTAGAGTAGTGATATTAACCCCTAGGAACCAAACTAAACTGGTCTGATTGTTCCAGGGGGTAGAGTAGTGATATTAACCCCTAGGAACCAAACTAAACTGGTCTGATTGTTCCAGGGGGTAGAGTAGTGATATTAACCCCTAGGAACCAAACTAAACTGGGATGGAGAGGTCTGATTGTTCCAGGGGGTAGAGTAGTGATATTAACCCCTAGGAACCAAACTAAACTGGGATGGAGAGGTCTGATTGTTCCAGGGGTAGAGTAGTGATATTAACCCCTAGGAACCAAACTAAACTGGTCTGATTGTTCCAGGGGTAGAGTAGTGATATTAACCCCTAGGAACCAAACTAAACTGGTCTGATTGTTCCAGGGGTAGAGTAGTGATATTAACCCCTAGGAACCAAACTAAACTGGTCTGATTGTTCCAGGGGGTAGAGTAGTGATATTAACCCCTAGGAACCAAACTAAACTGGTCTGATTGTTCCAGGGGGTAGAGTAGTGATATTAACCCCTAGGAACCAAACTAAACTGGTCTGATTGTTCCAGGGGGTAGAGTAGTGATATTAACCCCTAGGAACCAAACTAAACTGGTCTGATTGTTCCAGGGGGTAGAGTAGTGATATTAACCCCTAGGAACCAAACTAAACTGGTCTGATTGTTCCAGGGGGTAGAGTAGTGATATTAACCCCTAGGAACCAAACTAAACTGGGATGGAGAGGTCTGATTGTTCCAGGGGGTAGAGTAGTGATATTAACCCCTAGGAACCAAACTAAACTGGGATGGAGAGGTCTGATTGTTCCAGGGGGTAGAGTAGTGATATTAACCCCTAGGAACCAAACTAAACTGGGATGGAGAGGTCTGATTGTTCCAGGGGGTAGAGTAGTGATATTAACCCCTAGGAACCAAACTAAACTGGTCTGATTGTTCCAGGGGGTAGAGTAGTGATATTAACCCCTAGGAACCAAACTAAACTGGTCTGATTGTTCCAGGGGGTAGAGTAGTGATATTAACCCCTAGGAACCAAACTAAACTGGTCTGATTGTTCCAGGGGGTAGAGTAGTGATATTAACCCCTAGGAACCAAACTAAACTGGGATGGTTCCAGGGGTAGAGTAGTGATTGTTCCAAACTAAACTGGGATTGTTCCAGGGGTAGAGTAGTGATATTAACCCCTAGGAACCAAACTAAACTGGGATGGAGCTCTGATTGTTCCAGGGGTAGAGTAGTGATATTAACCCCTAGGAACCAAACTAAACTGGTCTGATTGTTCCAGGGGTAGAGTAGTGATATTAACCCCTCAGGAACCAAACTAAACTGGTCTGATTGTTCCAGGGGGTAGAGTAGTGATATTAACCCCTAGGAACCAAACTAAACTGGTCTGATTGTTCCAGGGGTAGAGTAGTGATATTAAAATCAAACCAAATCAAACTTTGATTGTTCCAGGGGTACACATGATATTAACCCCTAGAACCAAACTAAACTGGTCTGATTGTTCCAGGGGTAGAGTAGTGATATTAACCCCTAGGAACCAAACAATGGTCTGATTGTTCCAGGGGTAGAGTAGTGATATTAACCCCTAGGAACCAAACTAAACTGGTCTGATTGTTCCAGGGGTAGATAGTGATATAACCCCTAGGAACCAAACTAAACTGGTCTGATTGTTCCATGGGTAGATAGTGTATTAACCCTAGGAACCAAACTAAACTGGGATGGAGAGGTCTGATTGTTCCAGGGGATAGAGTAGTGATATTAACCCCTAGGAACCAAACTAAACTGGGAAGTGGCATGATTGTTCCAGGGGTGGCTAGTGATATTAACCCCTAGGAACCAAACTAAACTGGGATGGAGAGGTCTGATTGTTCCAGGGGTAGAGTACAGTGATATTAACCCCTAGGAACCAAACTAAACTGGTCTGATTGTTCCAGGGGTAGAGTAATATTAACCCCTAGGAACCAAACTAAACTGGTCTGATTGTTCCAGGGGTAGAGTAGTGATATTAACCCCTAGGAACCAAACTAAACTGGTCTGATTGTTCCAGGGGTAGAGTAGTGATATTAACCCCTAGGAACCAAACTAAACTGGGATGGAGAGGTCTGATTGTTCCAGGGGTAGAGTTGATATTAACCCAGCCAAACTAAACTGGGATGGAGCGTCTGGCTGTTCCAGGGGTAACAGTAGTGATATTAACCTTAGGAACCAAACTGGGGATGGAGGTCTGATTGTTCCAGGGGTAGAGTAGTGATATTAACCCCTGGAACCAAACTAAACTGGGATGGAGAGGTCTGATTGTTCTGGGGTGATAGTGATATTAACCCCTAGGAACCAAACTAAACTGGTCTGATTGTTCCAGGGGGTAGAGTAGATATTTATGGCCTTCCTAGGAACCAAACTAAACTGGTCTGATTGTTCCAGGGGCAGAGTAGTGATTGCCCCTAGGAACCAAACTAAACTGGTCTGATTGTTCCAGGGGTAGAGTAGTGATATTAACCCCTAGGAACCAAACTAAACTGGTCTGATTGTTCCAGGGGGTAGAGTAGTGATATTAACCCCTAGGAACCAAACTAAACTGGGATGGAGAGGTCTGATTGTTCCAGGGGGTAGAGTAGTGATATTAACCCCTAGGAACCAAACTAAACTGGGATGGAGAGGTCTGATTGTTCCAGGGGGTAGAGAGTGATATTAACCCCTAGGAACCAAACTAAACTGGTCTGATTGTTCCAGGGTGTAGAGTAGTGATATTAACCCCTAGGAACCAAACTAAACTGGTCTTTGTTCCAGGGGGTGAGTAGTGATATTAACCCCTAGGAACCAAACTAAACTGGTCTGATTGTTCCAGGGGTAGAGTAGTGATATTAACCCCTAGGAACCAAACTAAACTGGTCTGATTGTTCCAGGGGTAGAGTAGTGATATTAACCCCAGGAACCAAACTAAACTGGTCTGATTGTTCCAGGGGTAGAGTAGTGATATTAACCCCTAGGAACCAAACTAAACTGGTCTGATTGTTCCAGGTAGAGTAGTGATATTAACCCCTAGGAACCAAACTAAACTGGTCTGATTGTTCCAGGGGGTAGAGTAGTGATATTAACCCCTAGGAACCAAACTAAACTGGTCTGATTGTTCCAGGGGTAGAGTAGTGATATTAACCCCTAGGAACCAAACTAAACTGGTCTGATTGTTCCAGGGGGTAGAGTTGATATTAACCCCTAGGAACCAAACTAAACTGGGATGGACAGGGATTGTTCCAGGGGTAGAGTAGGATATTAACCCCTAGGAACCAAACTAAACTGGGATGGAGCGGTCTGATTGTTCCAGGGGTAGAGTAGTGATATTAACCCCTAGGAACCAAACTGGGATGGAGAGGTCTGATTGTTCCAGGGGTAAGTCCCCTAGGAACCAAACTAAACTGGGATGGAGAGGTCTGATTGTTCCAGGGGTAGAGTAGTGATATTAACCCCTAGGAACCAAACTAAACTGGTCTGATTGTTCCAGGGGTAGAGTAGTGATATTAACCCCTAGGAACCAAACTAAACTGGTCTGATTGTTCCAGGGGTAGAGTAGTGATATTAACCCCTAGGAACCAAACTAAACTGGTCTGATTGTTCCAGGGGTAGAGTAGTGATATTAACCCCTAGGAACCAAACTAAACTGGTCTGATTGTTCCAGGGGGTAGAGTAGTGATATTAACCCCTAGGAACCAAACTAAACTGGGATGGAGAGGTCTGATTGTTCCAGGGGGTAGAGTAGTGATATTAACCCCTAGGAACCAAACTAAACTGGGATGGAGAGGTCTGATTGTTCCAGGGGGTAGAGTAGTGATATTAACCCCTAGGAACCAAACTAAACTGGTCTGATTGTTCCAGGGGGTAGAGTAGTGATATTAACCCCTAGGAACCAAACTAAACTGGTCTGATTGTTCCAGGGGTAGAGTAGTGATATTAACCCCTAGGAACCAAACTAAACTGGTCTGATTGTTCCAGGGGGTAGAGTAGTGATATTAACCCCTAGGAACCAAACTAAACTGGTCTGATTGTTCCAGGGGTAGAGTAGTGATATTAACCCCTAGGAACCAAACTAAACTGGTCTGATTGTTCCAGGGGTAGAGTAGTGATATTAACCCCTAGGAACCAAACTAAACTGGTCTGATTGTTCCAGGGGGTAGAGTAGTGATATTAACCCCTAGGAACCAAACTAAACTGGTCTGATTGTTCCAGGGGGTAGAGTAGTGATATTAACCCCTAGGAACCAAACTAAACTGGTCTGATTGTTCCAGGGGGTAGAGTAGTGATATTAACCCCTAGGAACCAAACTAAACTGGGATGGAGCGGTCTGATTGTTCCAGGGGGTAGAGTAGTGATATTAACCCCTAGGAACCAAACTAAACTGGTCTGATTTTGTCCAAAAGAAACTCTCATTTTTGTTGCAAAACAAAGCGGTTTGCAACGGTTTAGACTAATGATTACCTGGACTAATGATTACCTGGACTAAAGATTACCTGGACTAAAGATTACCTGGACTAATGATTACCTGGACTAAAGATTACCTGGACTAATGATTACCTGGACTAATGATTACCTGGACTAAAGATTACCTGGACTAATGATTACCTGGACTAAAGATTACCTGGACTAATGATTACCTGGACTAAAGATTACCTGGACTAATGATTACCTGGACTAAAGATTACCTGGACTAATGATTACCTGGACTAACGATTACCTGGACTAATGATTACCTGGACTAATGATTACCTGGACTAATGATTACCTGGACTAATGATTACCTGGACTAATGATTACCTTACACCTGGCTGACAATATCACCACACAAAGTTAGACTCATCCTCTTTATTGAAGCACTTGACTACCAGGGACTCACTTGGTGTGGAATTAATACCAAGAGTCCCTGGCAACATCAAACCCAAAACAACTACATATCCAGTACACAAAACACTGTACTGGGAAATTAATAGGAATGGTCATTCATACAGTATGTCCTCTTTCAAATAAATTATGATGAGCAAAAATACATTCATAATGTTGCTTTTGCTACATGGTGCAAAATAAATCGTTGTAAAAAATTATTTACAATATATCAAAGTCTAAATTTACCCATAAAGCTGTAAGGATTAATGTTCATAAGATTAAGTTCCAATGGTTCTCTCTCTGAGACCTGTTCTGATTGGTTCAGGAGGAGGAGGTAGTGTGGATGGGGAGTTTTACATCTTGCTCTGTTTGACGTCTTGGTTATGCTGCTCAACAACAGAATCCCTCTTCTTCTTGTCAGAACCCTTGCTGCTCTTGCTGCAGTCTGAGTCCTTTCTCTCCATCTCAACCCGATCTCTCTTCTTCTCCTCCGGCTCGTGTTCCGGCTGGCAGAACTGGGCCTCGATCTCCGCTGGGTCAGTGTAGGTGTAGAAGTAGGACATGACGGCGAACACAATACACACCACCAAAAGGAGAGAGGCAAACAGGATATATTCTGCCCACTGGAACACACAGACACACAGGGGTTAATATCACTACTCTGCCCCCTGGAACACAGGGGTTAATATCACTACTCTACCCCCTGGAACACAGGGGTTAATATCACTACTCTGCCCCCTGGAACACAGGATTTAATATAACTACTCTGCCCCCTGGAACACAGGGGTTAATATCACTACTCTGCCCCCTGGAACACAGGGGTTAATATCACTACTCTGCCCCCTGGAACACAGGGGTTAATATCACTACTC
This sequence comes from Oncorhynchus keta, assembly GCF_023373465.1. NCBI lineage: Eukaryota > Metazoa > Chordata > Actinopteri > Salmoniformes > Salmonidae > Oncorhynchus > Oncorhynchus keta. The sequence goes on along the minus strand of NW_026290959.1, from coordinate 68,341 downwards.
TACCCCCTGGAACACAGGGGTTAATATCACTACTCTGCCCCCTGGAACACAGGGGTTGATATAACTACTCTACCCCCTGGAACACACAGACACACAGGGGTTAATATCACTACTCTGCCCCTGGAACACAGGGGTTAATATAACTACTCTACCCCTGGAACACACAGACACACAGGGGTTAATATCACTACTCTGCCCCCTGGAACACACAGGGGTTAATATCACTACTCTGCCCCTGGAACACACAGGGGTTAATATCACTACTCTGCCCCTGGAACACACAGACACACAGGGGTTAATATCACTACTCTACCCCTGGAACACACAGGGGTTAATATCACTACTCTGCCCCTGGAACACACAGGGGTAATATCACTACTCTGCCCCCTGGAACACACAGACACACAGGGGTTAATATCACTACTCTACCCCTGGAACACACAGGGGTTAATATCACTACTCTGCCCCCTGGAACACAGGGGTTAATATCACTACTCTGCCCCTGGAACACACAGACACACAGGGGTTAATATCACTACTCTACCCCCTGGAACACACAGGGGTTAATATCACTACTCTGCCCCTGGAACACACAGACACACAGGGTTAATATCACTACTCTACCCCTGGAACACACAGGGGTTAATATCACTACTCTGCCCCCTGGAACACACAGGGGTTAATATCACTACTCTGCCCCTGGAACACACAGACACACAGGGATTAATATCACTACTCTGCCCCCTGGAACACACAGGGGTTAATATCACTACTCTGCCCCCTGGAACACACAGACACACAGGGGTTAATATCACTACTCTACCCCCTGGAACACACAGGGGTTAATATCACTACTCTACCCCCTGGAACACACAGGGGTTAATATCACTACTCTACCCCCTGGAACACACAGGGGTTAATATCACTACTCTACCCCCTGGAACACACAGGGGTTAATATCACTACTCTACCCCTGGAACACACAGGGGTTAATATCACTACTCTGCCCCCTGGAACACACAGACACACAGGGGTTAATATCACTACTCTGCCCCCTGGAACACACAGACACACAGGGGTTAATATCACTACTCTACCCCCTGGAACACACAGGGGTTAATATCACTACTCTGCCCCCTGGAACACACAGACACACAGGGGTTAATATCACTACTCTACCCCCTGGAACACACAGATAACAAGGTTTAGATATCAATGAACTTAGGCCCTATCTGACCTCAGTACAGTGGTCAGTATTGTTTAGAGGGTTTTATAGGGTTCTAGATGTTAGAAGATCTGTAGTAACCTGATCTGAGAGCTGTGCTGCCTCGGCAACAATCAGCACTATGATGTTTCCCACGGCGACGGTGAACAGCCAACCAGCCTGCAGCACCGACTTCATGTTGCTAGGCGCCTGCAGAGCAAGAAGAGGTTTTGGGGTTGAGATGAGAATTGAAAGTTAATTGTTTAAGTAACAGGTCTGAGTTGAGTTGTGTTTGGATGACAGAGAGCCACTAGAGACCAAGGCTAGTGTGATGGGTGAGAGAGGACAGTGGCGCCCCCTACCTGCGAGTAGGAGAACTCCAGGCCAGTCACAGAGAACACCACCTCTCCTGCTGTCATGAGGAAGTACTGAGGGATTTGCCAGCCCATGTGGATGGTGTTGGGCTTGATGTCTTCTACCACCTGGATGGCCTGCCAACACTGGACACAGTAATCAACACATGAAACCTGGTAAACAGCCCAACATGGGCCTTCACAACACAATCAGACACAACAAACAGAAAAACATGCAGTAAGACCCTGGTAAACAGCCCAACATGGGCCTTCACAACACAATCAGACACAACAAACAGAAAAACATGCAGTAAGACCCTGGTAAACAGCCCAACATGGGCCTTCACAACACAATCAGACACAGCAAACAGAAAAACATGCAGTAAGACCCTGGTAAACAGCCCAACATGGGCCTTCACAACACAATCAGACACAACAAACAGAAAAACATGCAGTAAGACCCTGGTAAACAGCCCAACATGGGCCTTCACAACACAATCAGACACAACACACAGAAACACATGCAGTAAGACCTGGTAAACAGCCCAACATGGGCCTTCACAACACAATCAGACACAGCACATTGCTAGTTTGGTTGAGGGTTGGGTATCAGGGGTTATAGGATAGAGGACTTTACATCAGGGGGTCCGATGTTGAATGTGGATGGTATGACGAGGGTGAAGGCGCTGCCAAAGCCCAGCTCTTTAGAGTACAGACACGATGCACCACCTCTGTTCATGATGGTAAACTCCGCCCTGAGACACACAACAGCCAATCAGATCTCTCTCCTCGCCCCCATACGGTATAAATGTGTGTTGATATGAAGCAAAAAGCCACTCACTTTCCCTGTGGAACCAGACTGTAGTTGGAGACAGACAGAGGAGCGATGTCACCGACTCCCAACGTGACATTCAACGGACTGCCCAAACCATTCACGAATCTACGGTGTGAAACAGCAAAACAACAGGTCAGGAACACTTTAGATGGATAACTCATTGATCAGTTCAGAACCCAGACCCTAACCACTAACTGGACTGTTGGTAACACTCAGGGTCCTGACCCTAACCACTAACTGGACTGTTGGTAACACTCAGGGTCCTGACCCTAACCACTAACTGGACTGTTGGTAACACTCAGGGTCCTGACCCTAACCACTAACTGGACTGTTGGTAACACTCAGGGTCCTGACCCTAACCACTAACTGGACTGTTGGTAACACTCAGGGTTCAGACCCTAACCACTAACTGGACTGTTGGTAACACTCAGGGTCCTGACCCTAACCACTAACTGGACTGTTGGTAACACTCAGGGTTCAGACCCTAACCACTAACTGGACTGTTGGTAACACTCAGGGTCCTGACCCTAACCACTAACAGGACTGTTGGTAACATTCAGGGTCCTGACCCTAACCACTAACGGGACTGTTGGTAACACTCAGGGTCCTGACCCTAACCACTAACTGGACTGTTGGTAACACTCAGGGTCCTGACCCTAACCACTAACGGGACTGTTGGTAACACTCAGGGTCCTGACCCTAACCACTAACTGGACTGTTGGTAACACTCAGGGTCCTGACCCTAACCACTAACGGGACTGTTGGTAACACTCAGGGTCCTGACCCTAACCACTAACTGGACTGTTGGTAACACTCAGGGTCCTGACCCTAACCACTAACGGGACTGTTGGTAACACTCAGGGTCCTGACCCTAACCACTAACGGGACTGTTGGTAACACACAGGGTCCTGACCCTAACCACTAACGGGACTGTTGGTAACACTCAGGGTCCTGACCCTAACCACTAACGGGACTGTTGGTAACACTCAGGGTCCTGACCCTAACCACTAACGGGACTGTTGGTAACACACAGGGTCCTGACCCTAACCACTAACTGGACTGTTGGTAACACTCAGGGTCCTGACCCTAACCACTAACGGGACTGTTGGTAACACACAGGGTCCTGACCCTAACCACTAACAGGACTGTTGGTAAGACTCAGGGTCCTGACCCTAACCACTAACTGGACTGTTGGTAACACTCAGGGTCCTGACCCTAACCACTAACTGGACTGTTGGTAACACTCAGGGTCCTGACCCTAACCACTAACTGGACTGTTGGTAACACTCAGGGTCCTGACCCTAACCACTAACTGGACTGTTGGTAACACTCAGGGTCCTGACCCTAACCACTAACTGGACTGTTGGTAACACTCAGGGTCCTGACCCTAACCACTAACTGGACTGTTGGTAACACTCAGGGTCCTGACCCTAACCACTAACGGGACTGTTGGTAACACTCAGGGTCCTGACCCTAACCACTAACTGGACTGTTGGTAACACTCAGGGTCCTGACCCTAACCACTAACTGGACTGTTGGTAACACTCAGGGTCCTGACCCTAACCACTAACTGGACTGTTGGTAACACTCAGGGTCCTGACCCTAACCACTAACAGGACTGTTGGTAACACTCAGGGTCCTGACCCTAACCACTAACGGGACTGTTGGTAACACTCAGGGTCCTGACCCTAACCACTAACTGGACTGTTGGTAACACTCAGGGTCCTGACCCTAACCACTAACGGGACTGTTGGTAACACTCAGGTCCTGACCCTAACCACTAACGGGACTGTTGGTAACACACAGGGTCCTGACCCTAACCACTAACTGGACTGTTGGTAACACTCAGGGTCCTGACCGTAACCACTAACGGGACTGTTGGTAACACTCAGGGTCCTGACCCTAACCACTAACGGGACTGTTGGTAACACTCAGGGTCCTGACCCTAACCACTAACTGGACTGTTGGTAACACTCAGGGTCCTGACCCTAACCACTAACTGGACTGTTGGTAACACTCAGGGTCCTGACCCTAACCACTAACTGGACTGTTGGTAACACTCAGGGTCCTGACCCTAACCACTAACTGGACTGTTGGTAACACTCAGGGTCCTGACCCTAACCACTAACTGGACTGTTGGTAACACTCAGGGTCCTGACCCTAACCACTAACTGGACTGTTGGTAACACTCAGGGTCCTGACCCTAACCACTAACGGGACTGTTGGTAACACTCAGGGTCCTGACCCTAACCACTAACTGGACTGTTGGTAACACTCAGGGTCCTGACCCTGACCACTAACAGGACTGTTGGTAACATTCAGGGTCCTGACCCTAACCACTAACGGGACTGTTGGTAACACTCAGGGTCCTGACCCTAACCACTAACAGGACTGTTGGTAACATTCAGGGTCCTGACCCTAACCACTAACTGGACTGTTGGTAACACTCAGGGTCCTGACCCTAACCACTAACTGGACTGTTGGTAACACTCAGGGTCCTGACCCTAACCACTAACTGGACTGTTGGTAACACTCAGGGTCCTGACCCTAACCACTAACTGGACTGTTGGTAACACTCAGGGTCCTGACCCTAACCACTAACTGGACTGTTGGTAACACTCAGGGTTCAGACCCTAACCACTAACTGGACTGTTGGTAACACTCAGGGTCCTGACCCTAACCACTAACTGGACTGTTGGTAACACTCAGGGTCCTGACCCTAACCACTAACTGGACTGTTGGTAACACTCAGGGTCCTGACCCTAACCACTAACGGGACTGTTGGTAACACTCAGGTCCTGACCCTAACCACTAACTGGACTGTTGGTAACACTCAGGGTTCTGACCCTAACCACTAACAGGACTGTTGGTAACACTCAGGGTTCTGACCCTAACCACTAACGGGACTGTTGGTAACACACAGGGTTCTGACCCTAACCACTAACAGGACTGTTGGTAACACTCAGGGTTCTGACCCTAACCACTAACAGGACTGTTGGTAACACTCAGGGTCCTGACCCTAACCACTAACTGGACTGTTGGTAACACTCAGGGTCCTGACCCTAACCACTAACAGGACTGTTGGTAACACTCAGGGTCCTGACCCTAACCACTAACAGGACTGTTGGTAACACTCAGGGTCCAGACCCTAACCACTAACGGGACTGTTGGTAACACTCAGGGTCCTGACCCTAACCACTAACAGGACTGTTGGTAACACTCATGGTCCTGACCCTAACCACTAACAGGACTGTTGGTAACACTCAGGGTCCTGACCCTAACCACTAACTGGACTGTTGGTAACACTCAGGGTCCTGACCTAACCACTAACAGGACTGTTGGTAACACTCAGGGTCCTGACCCTAACCACTAACTGGACTGTTGGTAACACTCAGGGTCCTGACCCTAACCACTAACAGGACTGTTGGTAACACGCAGGGTCCTGACCCTAACCACTAACTGGACTGTTGGTAACACTCAGGGTCCTGACCCTAACCACTAACGGGACTGTTGGTAACACTCAGGGTTCTGACCCTAACCACTAACAGGACTGTTGGTAACACTCAGGGTCCTGACCCTAACCACTAACTGGACTGTTGGTAACACTCAGGGTCCTGACCCTAACCACTAACAGGACTGTTGGTTACACTCAGGGTCCTGACCCTAACCACTAACAGGACTGTTGGTAACACTCAGGGTCCAGACCCTAACCACTAACGGGACTGTTGGTAACACTCAGGGTCCTGACCCTAACCACTAACAGGACTGTTGGTAACACTCAGGGTCCTGACCCTAACCACTAACAGGACTGTTGGTAACACTCAGGTCCTGACCTAACCACTAACTGGACTGTTGGTAACACTCAGGATCCTGACCCTAACCACTAACAGGACTGTTGGTAACACTCAGGGTCCTGACCCTAACCACTAACTGGACTGTTGGTAACACTCAGGGTCCTGACCCTAACCACTAACAGGACTGTTGGTAACACTCAGGGTCCTGACCCTAACCACTAACTGGACTGTTGGTAACACTCAGGGTCCTGACCCTAACCACTAACAGGACTGTTGGTAACACTCAGGGTCCTGACCCTAACCACTAACTGGACTGTTGGTAACACTCAGGGTCCTGACCCTAACCACTAACAGGACTGTTGGTAACACTCAGGGTTCTGACCCTAACCACTAACAGGACTGTTGGTAACACTCAGGGTCCTGACCCTAACCACTAACTGGACTGTTGGTAACACTCAGGGTCCTGACCCTAACCACTAACAGGACTGTTGGTAACACTCAGGGTCCTGACCCTAACCACTAACAGGACTGTTGGTTACACTCAGGGTCCAGACCCTAACCACTAACGGGACTGTTGGTAACACTCAGGGTCCTGACCCTAACCACTAACGGGACTATTGGTAACACTCAGGGTCCTGACCCTAACCACTAACGGGACTGTTGGTAACACTCAGGTCCTGACCCTAACCACTAACAGGACTGTTGGTAACACTCAGGGTCCTGACCCTAACCACTAACTGGACTGTTGGTAACACTCAGGGTTCAGACCCTAACCACTAACAGGACTGTTGGTAACACTCAGGGTCCTGACCATAACCACTAACTGGACTGTTGGTAACACTCAGGGTCCTGACCCTAACCACTAACAGGACTGTTGTTAACACTCAGGGTCCTGACCCTAATCACTAACAGGATTGTTGGTAACACTCAGGTCCTGACCCTAACCACTAACGGGACTGTTGGTAACACTCAGGGTCCTGACCCTAACCACTAACGGGACTATTGGTAACACTCAGGGTCCTGACCCTAACCACTAACGGGACTGTTGGTAACACTCAGGGTCCTGACCCTAACCACTAACAGGACTGTTGGTAACACTCAGGGTCCTGACCCTAACCACTAACTGGACTGTTGGTAACACTCAGGGTTCAGACCCTAACCACTAACAGGACTGTTGGTAACACTCAGGGTCCTGACCCTAACCACTAACTGGACTGTTGGTAACACTCAGGGTCCTGACCCTAACCACTAACAGGACTGTTGGTAACACTCAGGGTCCTGACCCTAACCACTAACAGGACTGTTGGTAACACTCAGGTCCTGACCCTAACCACTAACTGGACTGTTGGTAACACTCAGGGTTCAGACCCTAACCACTAACAGGACTGTTGGTAACACTCAGGGTCCTGACCCTAACCACTAACTGGACTGTTGGTAACACTCAGGGTCCTGACCCTAACCACTAACAGGACTGTTGGTAACACTCAGGGTCCAGACCCTAACCACTAACGGGACTGTTGGTAACACTCAGGGTCCTGACCCTAACCACTAACAGGACTGTTGGTAACACTCAGGGTCCTGACCCTAACCACTAACTGGACTGTTGGTAACACTCAGGGTCCTGACCCTAACCACTAACAGGACTGTTGGTAACACTCAGGGTCCAGACCCTAACCACTAACAGGACTGTTGGTAACACTCAGGGTCCAGACCCTAACCACTAACGGGACTGTTGGTAACACTCAAGGTCCAGACCCTAACCACTAACAGGACTGTTGGTAACACTCAGGGTCCTGACCCTAACCACTAACTGGACTGTTGGTAACACTCAGGGTCCTGACCCTAACCACTAACAGGACTGTTGGTAACACACAGGGTCCTGACCGTAATCACTAACTGGACTGTTGGTAACACTCAGGGTCCTGACCCTAACCACTAACTGGACTGTTGGTAACACTCAGGGTCCTGACCCTAACCACTAACAGGACTGTTGGTAACACTCAGGGTCCTGACCCTAACCACTAACGGGACTGTTGGTAACACTCAGGGTCCTGACCCTAACCACTAACAGGACTGTTGGTAACACTCAGGGTCCTGACCCTAACCACTAACTGGACTGTTGGTAACACTCAGGGTCCTGACCCTAACCACTAACAGGACTGTTGGTAACACTCAGGGTCCAGACCCTAACCACTAACGGGACTGTTGGTAACACTCAGGGTCCTGACCCTAACCACTAACAGGACTGTTGGTAACACTCAGGGTCCTGACCCTAACCACTAACTGGACTGTTGGTAACACTCAGGGTCCTGACCCTAACCACTAACAGGACTGTTGTTAACACTCAGGGTCCTGACCCTAACCACTAACAGGATTGTTGGTAACACTCAGGGTCCTGACCCTAACCACTAACGGGACTGTTGGTAACACTCAGGGTCCTGACCCTAACCACTAACGGGACTATTGGTAACACTCAGGGTCCTGACCCTAACCACTAACGGGACTGTTGGTAACACTCAGGGTCCTGACCCTAACCACTAACTGGACTGTTGGTAACACTCAGGGTCCTGACCCTAACCACTAACTGGACTGTTGGTAACACTCAGGGTTCAGACCCTAACCACTAACTGGACTGTTGGTAACACTCAGGGTCCTGACCCTAACCACTAACTGGACTGTTGGTAACACTCAAGGTCCAGACCCTAACCACTAACAGGACTGTTGGTAACACTCAGGGTCCAGACCCTAACCACTAACAGGACTGTTGGTAACACTCAGGGTCCTGACCCTAACCACTAACAGGACTGTTGGTAACACTCAGGGTCCAGACCCTAACCACTAACGGGACTGTTGGTAACACTCAGGGTCCTGACCCTAACCACTAACAGGACTGTTGGTAACACTCAGGGTCCTGACCCTAACCACTAACAGGACTGTTGGTAACACTCAGGGTTCAGACCCTAACCACTAACGGGACTGTTGGTAACACTCAGGGTCCTGACCCTAACCACTAACTGGACTGTTGGTAACACTCAGGGTCCTGACCCTAACCACTAACTGGACTGTTGGTAACACTCAGGGTCCTGACCCTAACCACTAACAGGACTGTTGGTAACACTCAGGGTCCTGACCCTAACCACTAACTGGACTGTTGGTAACACTCAGGGTCCTGACCCTAACCACTAACAGGACTGTTGGTAACACTCAGGGTCCTGACCCTAACCACTAACTGGACTGTTGGTAACACTCAGGGTCCTGACCCTAACCACTAACAGGACTGTTGGTAACACTCAGGGTTCTGACCCTAACCACTAACAGGACTGTTGGTAACACTCAGGGTCCTGACCCTAACCACTAACTGGACTGTTGGTAACACTCAGGGTCCTGACCCTAACCACTAACAGGACTGTTGGTAACACTCAGGGTCCTGACCCTAACCACTAACAGGACTGTTGGTTACACTCAGGGTCCAGACCCTAACCACTAACGGGACTGTTGGTAACACTCAGGGTCCTGACCCTAACCACTAACGGGACTATTGGTAACACTCAGGGTCCTGACCCTAACCACTAACGGGACTGTTGGTAACACTCAGGGTCCTGACCCTAACCACTAACAGGACTGTTGGTAACACTCAGGGTCCTGACCCTAACCACTAACTGGACTGTTGGTAACACTCAGGGTTCAGACCCTAACCACTAACAGGACTGTTGGTAACACTCAGGGTCCTGACCATAACCACTAACGGGACTGTTGGTAACACTCAGGGTCCTGACCCTAACCACTAACAGGACTGTTGTTAACACTCAGGGTCCTGACCCTAACCACTAACAGGATTGTTGGTAACACTCAGGGTCCTGACCCTAACCACTAACGGGACTGTTGGTAACACTCAGGGTCCTGACCCTAACCACTAACGGGACCATTGGTAACACTCAGGGTTCAGACCCTAACCACTAACGGGACTGTTGGTAACACTCAGGGTCCTGACCCTAACCACTAACAGGACTGTTGGTAACACTCAGGGTCCTGACCCTAACCACTAACGGGACTGTTGGTAACACTCAGGGTTCAGACCCTAACCACTAACAGGACTGTTGGTAACACTCAGGGTCCTGACCCTAACCACTAACAGGACTGTTGGTAACACTCAGGGTCCTGACCCTAACCACTAACAGGACTGTTGGTAACACTCAGGGTCCAGACCCTAACCACTAACGGGACTGTTGGTAACACTCAGGGTCCTGACCCTAACCACTAACAGGACTGTTGGTAACACTCAGGGTCCTGACCCTAACCACTAACTGGACTGTTGGTAACACTCAGGGTCCTGACCCTAACCACTAACAGGACTGTTGTTAACACTCAGGGTCCTGACCCTAACCACTAACAGGATTGTTGGTAACACTCAGGGTCCTGACCCTAACCACTAACGGGACTGTTGGTAACACTCAGGGTCCTGACCCTAACCACTAACAGGACTGTTGGTAACACTCAGGGTCCAGACCCTAACCACTAACGGGACTGTTGGTAACACTCAGGGTCCTGACCCTAACCACTAACGGGACTGTTGGTAACACTCAGGGTCCTGACCCTAACCACTAACTGGACTGTTGGTAACACTCAGGGTTCAGACCCTAACCACTAACAGGACTGTTGGTAACACTCAGGGTCCTGACCCTAACCACTAACAGGACTGTTGGTAACACTCAGGGTCCTGACCCTAACCACTAACAGGACTGTTGGTAACACTCAGGGTCCTGACACTAACCACTAACAGGACTGTTGGTAACACTCAGGGTCCTGACCCTAACCACTAACTGGACTGTTGGTAACACTCAGGGTTCAGACCCTAACCACTAACAGGACTGTTGGTAACACTCAGGGTCCTGACCCTAACCACTAACAGGACTGTTGGTAACACTCAGGGTCCTGACCCTAACCACTAACAGGACTGTTGGTAACACTCAGGGTCCTGACCCTAACCACTAACTGGACTGTTGGTAACACTCAGGTCCTGACCCTAACCACTAACAGGACTGTTGGTAACACTCAGGGTCCTGACCCTAACCACTAACTGGACTGTTGGTAACACTCAGGGTCCTGACCCTAACCACTAACAGGACTGTTGGTAACACTCAGGGTCCTGACCCTAACCACTAACTGGACTGTTGGTAACACTCAGGTCCTGACCCTAACCACTAACAGGACTGTTGGTAACACTCAGGGTCCTGACCCTAACCACTAACAGGACTGTTGGTAACACTCAGGTCCAGACCCTAACCACTAACGGGACTGTTGGTAACACTCAGGGTCCTGACCCTAACCACTAACAGGACTGTTGGTAACACTCATGGTCCTGACCCTAACCACTAACAGGACTGTTGGTAACACTCTGGGTCCAGACCCTAACCACTAACGGGACTGTTGGTAACACTCAGGGTCCAGACCCTAACCACTAACAGGACTGTTGGTAACACTCAGGGTCCTGACCCTAACCACTAACTGGACTGTTGGTAACACTCAGGGTCCTGACCCTAACCACTAACTGGACTGTTGGTAACACTCAGGGTCCTGACCCTAACCACTAACTGGACTGTTGGTAACACTCAGGGTCCTGACCCTAACCACTAACGGGACTGTTGGTAACACTCAGGGTTCAGACCCTAACCACTAACAAGACTGTTGGTAACACTCAGGGTCCTGACCCTAACCACTAACTGGACTGTTGGTAACACTCAGGGTCCTGACCCTAACCACTAACAGGACTGTTGGTAACACTCAGGGTCCTGACCCTAACCACTAACAGGACTGTTGGTAACACTCAGGGTCCAGACCCTAACCACTAACAGGACTGTTGGTAACACTCAGGGTCCTGACCCTAACCACTAACAGGACTGTTGGTAACACTCAGGGTCCTGACCCTAACCACTAACAGGACTGTTGGTAACACTCAGGGTCCTGACCCTAACCACTAACTGGACTGTTGGTAACACTCAGGGTCCTGACCCTAACCACTAACAGGACTGTTGGTAACACTCAGGGTCCTGACCCTAACCACTAACTGGACTGTTGGTAACACTCAGGGTCCTGACCCTAACCACTAACAGGACTGTTGGTAACACTCAGGGTCCTGACCCTAACCACTAACTGGACTGTTGGTAACACTCAGGGTCCTGACCCTAACCACTAACAGGACTGTTGGTAACACTCAGGGTCCTGACCCTAACCACTAACTGGACTGTTGGTAACACTCAGGGTCCTGACCCTAACCACTAACAGGACTGTTGGTAACACTCAGGGTTCAGACCCTAACCACTAACGGGACTGTTGGTAACACTCAGGGTCCTGACCCTAACCACTAACTGGACTGTTGGTAACACTCAGGGTCCTGACCCTAACCACTAACAGGACTGTTGGTAACACTCAGGGTCCTGACCCTAACCACTAACAGGACTGTTGGTTACACTCAGGGTCCAGACCCTAACCACTAACGGGACTGTTGGTAACACTCAGGGTCCTGACCCTAACCACTAACGGGACTATTGGTAACACTCAGGGTCCTGACCCTAACCACTAACAGGACTGTTGGTAACACTCAGGGTCCTGACCCTAACCACTAACAGGACTGTTGGTAACACTCAGGGTCCTGACCCTAACCACTAACTGGACTGTTGGTAACACTCAGGGTTCAGACCCTAACCACTAACAGGACTGTTGGTAACACTCAGGGTCCTGACCATAACCACTAACTGGACTGTTGGTAACACTCAGGGTCCTGACCCTAACCACTAACAGGACTGTTGTTAACACTCAGGGTCCTGACCTAACCACTAACAGGACTGTTGGTAACACTCAGGGTCCTGACCCTAACCACTAACGGGACTGTTGGTAACACTCAGGGTCCTGACCCTAACCACTAACGGGACTATTGGTAACACTCAGGGTCCTGACCCTAACCACTAACGGGACTGTTGGTAACACTCAGGGTCCTGACCCTAACCACTAACTGGACTGTTGGTAACACTCAGGGTCCTGACCCTAACCACTAACTGGACTGTTGGTAACACTCAGGGTTCAGACCCTAACCACTAACAGGACTGTTGGTAACACTCAGGGTCCTGACCCTAACCACTAACTGGACTGTTGGTAACACTCAGGGTCCTGACCCTAACCACTAACAGGACTGTTGGTAACACTCAGGGTCCTGACCCTAACCACTAACAGGACTGTTGGTAACACTCAGGGTCCTGACCCTAACCACTAACTGGACTGTTGGTAACACTCAGGGTTCAGACCCTAACCACTAACAGGACTGTTGGTAACACTCAGGGTCCTGACCCTAACCACTAACAGGACTGTTGGTAACACTCAGGGTCCAGACCCTAACCACTAACAGGACTGTTGGTAACACTCAGGGTCCAGACCCTAACCACTAACGGGACTGTTGGTAACACTCAGGGTCCTGACCCTAACCACTAACAGGACTGTTGGTAACACTCAGGGTCCTGACCCTAACCACTAACTGGACTGTTGGTAACACTCAGGGTCCTGACCCTAACCACTAACAGGACTGTTGGTAACACTCAGGGTCCTGACCTAACCACTAACAGGACTGTTGGTAACACTCAGGGTCCTGACCCTAACCACTAACGGGACTGTTGGTAACACTCAGGGTCCTGACCCTAACCACTAACAGGACTGTTGGTAACACTCAGGGTCCTGACCCTAACCACTAACTGGACTGTTGGTAACACTCAGGGTCCTGACCCTAACCACTAACAGGACTGTTGGTAACACTCAGGGTCCTGACCCTAACCACTAACTGGACTGTTGGTAACACTCAGGTCCTGACCCTAACCACTAACAGGACTGTTGGTAACACTCAGGGTCCTGACCCTAACCACTAACTGGACTGTTGGTAACACTCAGGGTCCTGACCCTAACCACTAACGGGACTGTTGGTAACACTCAGGGTTCTGACCTAACCACTAACAGGACTGTTGGTAACACTCAGGGTCCTGACCCTAACCACTAACTGGACTGTTGGTAACACTCAGGGTCCTGACCCTAACCACTAACAGGACTGTTGGTAACACTCAGGGTCCTGACCCTAACCACTAACAGGACTGTTGGTAACACTCAGGGTCCTGACCCTAACCACTAACGGGACTGTTGGTAACACTCAGGGTCCTGACCCTAACCACTAACAGGACTGTTGGTAACACTCAGGGTCCTGACCATAACCACTAACTGGACTGTTGGTAACACTCAGGGTCCTGACCCTAACCACTAACAGGACTGTTGGAACACTCAGGGTCCTGACCCTAACCACTAACAGGATTGTTGGTAACACTCAGGGTCCTGACCCTAACCACTAACAGGACTGTTGGTAACACTCAGGGTCCTGACCCTAACCACTAACGGGACTATTGGTAACACTCAGGTCCTGACCCTAACCACTAACGGGACTGTTGGTAACACTCAGGGTCCTGACCCTAACCACTAACAGGACTGTTGGTAACACTCAGGGTCCTGACCCTAACCACTAACTGGACTGTTGGTAACACTCAGGGTTCAGACCCTAACCACTAACAGGACTGTTGGTAACACTCAGGGTCCTGACCCTAACCACTAACTGGACTGTTGGTAACACTCAGGGTCCTGACCCTAACCACTAACAGGACTGTTGGTAACACTCAGGGTCCTGACCCTAACCACTAACAGGACTGTTGGTAACACTCAGGGTCCTGACCCTAACCACTAACTGGACTGTTGGTAACACTCAGGGTTCAGACCCTAACCACTAACAGGACTGTTGGTAACACTCAGGGTCCTGACCCTAACCACTAACAGGACTGTTGGTAACACTCAGGGTCCTGACCCTAACCACTAACAGGACTGTTGGTTACACTCAGGGTCCTGACCCTAACCACTAACGGGACTGTTGGTAACACTCAGGGTCCTGACCCTAACCACTAACAGGACTGTTGGTAACACTCAGGGTCCTGACCCTAACCACTAACGGGACTGTTGGTAACACTCAGGGTTCAGACCCCAACCACTAACTGGACTGTTGGTAACACTCAGGGTCCTGACCCTAACCACTAACTGGACTGTTGGTAACACTCAGGGTCCTGACCCTAACCACTAACTGGACTGTTGGTAACACTCAGGGTCCTGACCCTAACCACTAACAGGACTGTTGGTAACACTCAGGGTCCTGACCCTAACCACTAACTGGACTGTTGGTAACACTCAGGGTCCTGACCCTAACCACTAACTGGACTGTTGGTAACACTCAGGGTCCTGACCCTAACCACTAACTGGACTGTTGGTAACACTCAGGGTCCTGACCCTAACCACTAACAGGACTGTTGGTAACACTCAGGGTTCAGACCCTAACCACTAACAGGACTGTTGGTAACACTCAGGGTCCTGACCCTAACCACTAACTGGACTGTTGGTAACACTCAGGGTCCTGACCCTAACCACTAACAGGACTGTTGGTAACACTCAGGGTCCTGACCCTAACCACTAACAGGACTGTTGGTTACACTCAGGTCCAGACCCTAACCACTAACGGGACTGTTGGTAACACTCAGGTCCTGACCCTAACCACTAACGGGACTATTGGTAACACTCAGGGTCCTGACCCTAACCACTAACGGGACTGTTGGTAACACTCAGGGTCCTGACCCTAACCACTAACAGGACTGTTGGTAACACTCAGGGTCCTGACCCTAACCACTAACTGGACTGTTGGTAACACTCAGGGTTCAGACCCTAACCACTAACAGGACTGTTGGTAACACTCAGGGTCCTGACCATAACCACTAACTGGACTGTTGGTAACACTCAGGGTCCTGACCCTAACCACTAACAGGACTGTTGTTAACACTCAGGGTCCTGACCCTAACCACTAACAGGATTGTTGGTAACACTCAGGGTCCTGACCCTAACCACTAACGGGACTGTTGGTAACACTCAGGGTCCTGACCCTAACCACTAACGGGACTATTGGTAACACTCAGGGTCCTGACCCTAACCACTAACGGGACTGTTGGTAACACTCAGGGTCCTGACCCTAACCACTAACGGGACTGTTGGTAACACTCAGGGTCCTGACCCTAACCACTAACTGGACTGTTGGTAACACTCAGGGTTCAGACCCTAACCACTAACAGGACTGTTGGTAACACTCAGGGTCCTGACCCTAACCACTAACTGGACTGTTGGTAACACTCAGGGTCCTGACCCTAACCACTAACAGGACTGTTGGTAACACTCAGGGTCCTGACCCTAACCACTAACAGGACTGTTGGTAACACTCAGGGTCCTGACCCTAACCACTAACGGGACTGTTGGTAACACTCAGGGTCCTGACCCTAACCACTAACAGGACTGTTGGTAACACTCAGGGTCCTGACCCTAACCACTAACTGGACTGTTGGTAACACTCAGGGTCCTGACCCTAACCACTAACAGGACTGTTGGTAACACTCAGGGTCCTGACCCTAACCACTAACAGGACTGTTGGTAACACTCAGGGTCCTGACCCTAACCACTAACGGGACTGTTGGTAACACTCAGGGTCCTGACCTAACCACTAACAGGACTGTTGGTAACACTCAGGGTCCTGACCCTAACCACTAACTGGACTGTTGGTAACACTCAGGGTTCAGACCCTAACCACTAACAGGACTGTTGGTAACACTCAGGGTCCTGACCCTAACCACTAACTGGACTGTTGGTAACACTCAGGGTCCTGACCCTAACCACTAACAGGACTGTTGGTAACACTCAGGGTTCAGACCCTAACCACTAACAGGACTGTTGGTAACACTCAGGGTCCTGACCCTAACCACTAACTGGACTGTTGGTAACACTCAGGGTTCAGACCCTAACCACTAACAGGACTGTTGGTAACACTCAGGGTCCTGACCCTAACCACTAACAGGACTGTTGGTAACACTCAGGGTCCTGACCCTAACCACTAACTGGACTGTTGGTAACACTCAGGGTCCTGACCCTAACCACTAACTGGACTGTTGGTAACACTCAGGGTCCTGACCCTAACCACTAACTGGACTGTTGGTAACACTCAGGGTCCTGACCCTAACCACTAACTGGACTGTTGGTAACACTCAGGGTCCTGACCCTAACCACTAACAGGACTGTTGGTAACACTCAGGGTCCTGACCCTAACCACTAACAGGACTGTTGGTAACACTCAGGGTCCTGACCCTAACCACTAACTGGACTGTTGGTAACACTCAGGGTCCTGACCCTAACCACTAACAGGACTGTTGGTAACACTCAGGGTCCTGACCCTAACCACTAACAGGACTGTTGGTAACACTCAGGGTCCTGACCCTAACCACTAACAGGACTGTTGGTAACACTCAGGGTCCTGACCCTAACCACTAACGGGACTGTTGGTAACACTCAGGGTCCTGACCCTAACCACTAACTGGACTGTTGGTAACACTCAGGGTCCTGACCCTGACCACTAACAGGACTGTTGGTAACACTCAGGGTCCTGACCCTAACCACTAACTGGACTGTTGGTAACACTCAGGGTTCAGACCCTAACCACTAACAGGACTGTTGGTAACACTCAGGGTCCTGACCTAACCACTAACGGGACTGTTGGTAACACTCAGGGTCCTGACCCTAACCACTAACAGGACTGTTGGTAACACTCAGGGTCCTGACCCTAACCACTAACAGGATTGTTGGTAACACTCAGGGTCCTGACCCTAACCACTAATGGGACTGTTGGTAACACTCAGGGTCCTGACCCTAACCACTAACGGGACCATTGGTAACACTCAGGTCCTGACCCTAACCACTAACAGGACTGTTGGTAACACTCAGGGTCCTGACCTAACCACTAACAGGACTGTTGGTAACACTCAGGGTCCTGACCCTAACCACTAACTGGACTGTTGGTAACACTCAGGGTTCAGACCCTAACCACTAACAGGACTGTTGGTAACACTCAGGGTCCTGACCCTAACCACTAACTGGACTGTTGGTAACACTCAGGGTCCTGACCCTAACCACTAACAGGACTGTTGGTAACACTCAGGGTCCTGACCCTAACCACTAACAGGACTGTTGGTAACACTCAGGGTCCAGACCTAACCACTAACGGGACTGTTGGTAACACTCAGGGTCCTGACCCTAACCACTAACAGGACTGTTGGTAACACTCAGGGTCCTGACCATAACCACTAACTGGACTGTTGGTAACACTCAGGGTCCTGACCTAACCACTAACAGGACTGTTGTTAACACTCAGGGTCCTGACCCTAACCACTAACAGGATTGTTGGTAACACTCAGGGTCCTGACCCTAACCACTAACAGGACTGTTGGTAACACTCAGGGTCCTGACCCTAACCACTAACGGGACTATTGGTAACACTCAGGGTCCTGACCCTAACCACTAACGGGACTGTTGGTAACACTCAGGGTCCTGACCCTAACCACTAACAGGACTGTTGGTAACACTCAGGGTCCTGACCCTAACCACTAACTGGACTGTTGGTAACACTCAGGTTCAGACCCTAACCACTAACAGGACTGTTGGTAACACTCAGGGTCCTGACCCTAACCACTAACTGGACTGTTGGTAACACTCAGGGTCCTGACCCTAACCACTAACAGGACTGTTGGTAACACTCAGGGTCCTGACACTAACCACTAACAGGACTGTTGGTAACACTCAGGGTCCTGACCCTAACCACTAACTGGACTGTTGGTAACACTCAGGGTTCAGACCCTAACCACTAACAGGACTGTTGGTAACACTCAGGGTCCTGACCCTAACCACTAACAGGACTGTTGGTAACACTCAGGGTCCTGACCCTAACCACTAACAGGACTGTTGGTTACACTCAGGTCCTGACCCTAACCACTAACGGGACTGTTGGTAACACTCAGGTCCTGACCTAACCACTAACAGGACTGTTGGTAACACTCAGGGTCCTGACCCTAACCACTAACGGGACTGTTGGTAACACTCAGGGTTCAGACCCCAACCACTAACTGGACTGTTGGTAACACTCAGGGTCCTGACCCTAACCACTAACTGGACTGTTGGTAACACTCAGGGTCCTGACCCTAACCACTAACTGGACTGTTGGTAACACTCAGGGTCCTGACCCTAACCACTAACAGGACTGTTGGTAACACTCAGGGTCCTGACCCTAACCACTAACAGGACTGTTGGTAACACTCAGGGTCCTGACCCTAACCACTAACAGGACTGTTGGTAACACTCAGGGTCCTGACCCTAACCACTAACTGGACTGTTGGTAACACTCAGGGTCCTGACCCTAACCACTAACAGGACTGTTGGTAACACTCAGGGTTCTGACCCTAACCACTAACAGGACTGTTGGTAACACTCAGGGTCCTGACCCTAACCACTAACTGGACTGTTGGTAACACTCAGGGTCCTGACCCTAACCACTAACAGGACTGTTGGTAACACTCAGGGTCCTGACCCTAACCACTAACAGGACTGTTGGTAACACTCAGGGTCCTGACCCTAACCACTAACGGGACTGTTGGTAACACTCAGGGTCCTGACCCTAACCACTAACGGGACTGTTGGTAACACTCAGGGTCCTGACCCTAACCACTAACAGGACTGTTGGTAACACTCAGGGTCCTGACCCTAACCACTAACGGGACTGTTGGTAACACTCAGGGTCCTGACCCTAACCACTAACGGGACTGTTGGTAACACTCAGGGTTCAGACCCTAACCACTAACGGGACTGTTGGTAACACTCAAGGTCCAGAACCTAACCACTAACAGGACTGTTGGTAACACTCAGGTCCTGACCCTAACCACTAACAGGACTGTTGGTAACACTCAGGGTCCTGACCTAACCACTAACAGGACTGTTGGTAACACTCAGGGTCCTGACCCTAACCACTAACGGGACTGTTGGTAACACTCAGGGTCCTGACCCTAACCACTAACGGGACTGTTGGTAACACTCAGGGTCCTGACCCTAACCACTAACGGGACTGTTGGTAACACTCAGGGTCCTGACCCTAACCACTAACAGGACTGTTGGTAACACTCAGGGTCCTGACCTAACCACTAACTGGACTGTTGGTAACACTCAGGTTCAGACCCTAACCACTAACAGGACTGTTGGTAACACTCAGGGTCCTGACCCTAACCACTAACAGGACTGTTGGTAACACTCAGGTCCTGACCCTAACCACTAACAGGACTGTTGGTAACACTCAGGGTCCTGACCCTAACCACTAACAGGACTGTTGGTAACACTCAGGACCCTAACCACTAACGGACTGTTGGTAACACTCAGGGTCCTGACCCTAACCACTAACAGGACTGTTGGTAACACTCAGGGTCCTGACCCTAACCACTAACAGGACTGTTGGTAACACTCAGGGTTCAGACCCTAACCACTAACTGGACTGTTGGTAACACTCAGGGTCCTGACCCTAACCACTAACGGACTGTTGGTAACACTCAGGTCCTGACCCTAACCACTAACAGGACTGTTGGTAACACTCAGGGTCCTGACCCTAACCACTAACGGGACTGTTGGTAACACTCAGGGTCCTGACCCTAACCACCAACAGGACTGTTGGTAACACTCAGGTCCTGACCCTAACCACTAACAAGACTGTTGGTAACACTCAGGGTCCTGACCCTAACCACTAACAGGACTGTTGGTAACACTCAGGGTCCTGACCCTAACCACTAACGGGACTGTTGGTAAACACTCAGGGTCCTGACCCTAACCACTAACAGGACTGTTGGTAAGACTCAGGGTCCTGACCCTAACCACTAACTGGACTGTTGGTAACACTCAGGGTCCTGACCCTAACCACTAACAGGACTGTTGGTAACACTCAGGGTCCTGACCCTAACCACTAACAGGACTGTTGGTAACACTCAGGGTCCTGACCCTAACCACTAACAGGACTGTTGGTAACACTCAGGGTCCTGACCCTAACCACTAACTGGACTGTTGGTAACACTCAGGGTCCAGACCCTAACCACTAACAAGACTGTTGGTAACACTCAGGTCCTGACCCTAACCACTAACAGGACTGTTGGTAACACACAGGGTTCAGACCCTAACCACTAACAGGACTGTTGGTAACACTCAGGGTCCTGACCCTAACCACTAACGGGACTGTTGGTAACACTCAGGGTCCTGACCCTAACCACTAACAGGACTGTTGGTAACACTCAGGGTCCTGACCCTATCCACTAACGGGACTGTTGGTAACACTCAGGGTCCTGACCCTAACCACTAACAGGACTGTTGGTAACACTCAGGGTCCTGACCCTAACCACTAACAAGACTGTTGGTAACACTCAGGGTCCTGACCCTAACCACTAATGGGACTGTTGGTAACACTCAGGGTCCTGACCCTAACCACTAACAGGACTGTTGGTAACACTCAGGGTCCTGACCCTAACCACTAACAGGACTGTTGGTAACACTCAGGGTCCTGACCTAACCACTAACTGGACTGTTGGTAACACTCAGGGTCCTGACCCTAACCACTAATGGGACTGTTGGTAACACTCAGGTCCTGACCCTAACCACTAACAGACTGTTGGTAACACTCAGGGTCCTGACCCTAACCACGAACAGGACTGTTGGTAAGACTCAGGGTCCTGACCCTAACCACTAACTGGACTGTTGGTAACACTCAGGGTCCTGACCCTAACCACTAACAGGACTGTTGGTAACACACAGGGTCCTGACCGTAATCACTAACTGGACTGTTGGTAACACTCAGGGTCCTGACCCTAACCACTAACTGGACTGTTGGTAACACTCAGGGTCCTGACCCTAACCACTAACGGGACTGTTGGTAACACTCAGGGTTCAGACCCTAACCACTAACAAGACTGTTGGTAACACTCAGGGTCCTGACCCTAACCACTAACTGGACTGTTGGTAACACTCAGGGTCCTGACCCTAACCACTAACAGGACTGTTGGTAACACTCAGGGTCCTGACCCTAACCACTAACAGGACTGTTGGTAACACACAGGGTTCAGACCCTAACCACTAACAGGACTGTTGGTAACACTCAGGGTCCTGACCCTAACCACTAACAGGACTGTTGGTAACACTCAGGGTCCTGACCCTAACCACTAACAGGACTGTTGGTAACACTCAGGGTCCAGACCCTAACCACTAACAGGACTGTTGGTAACACTCAGGGTCCTGACCCTAACCACTAACAGGACTGTTGGTAACACTCAGGGTCCTGACCCTAACCACTAACAAGACTGTTGGTAACACTCAGGGTCCTGACCCTAACCACTAATGGGACTGTTGGTAACACTCAGGGTCCTGACCCTAACCACTAACGGGACTGTTGGTAACACTCAGGGTCCTGACCCTAACCACTAATGGGACTGTTGGTAACACTCAGGGTTCAGACCCTAACCACTAACAGGACTGTTGGTAACACTCAGGGTTCAGACCCTAACCACTAATGGGACTGTTGGTAACACTCAGGGTCCTGACCCTAACCACTAACAGGACTGTTGGTAACACTCAGGGTCCTGACCCTAACCACTAACAGGACTGTTGGTAACACTCAGGGTCCAGACCCTAACCACTAACGGGACTGTTGGTAACACTCAGGGTTCAGACCCTTACCACTAACAAGACTGTTGGTAACACTCAGGGTCCTGACCCTAACCACTAACTGGACTGTTGGTAACACTCAGGGTCCTGACCCTAACCACTAACAGGACTGTTGGTAACACTCAGGGTCCTGACCCTAACCACTAACAGGACTGTTGGTAACACTCAGGGTTCAGACCCTAACCACTAACAGGACTGTTGGTAACACTCAGGTCCTGACCCTAACCACTAACAGGACTGTTGGTAACACTCAGGGTCCTGACCCTAACCACTAACAGGACTGTTGGTAACACTCAGGTTCTGACCCTAACCACTAACAGGACTGTTGGTAACACTCAGGGTTCTGACCCTAACCACTAACAGGACTGTTGGTAACACTCAGGGTTCAGACCCTAACCACTAACAGGACTGTTGGTAACACTCAGGGTTCTGACCCTAACCACTAACAGGACTGTTGGTAACACTCAGGGTTCAGACCTAACCACTAACAGGACTGTTGGTAACACTCAGGGTCCTGACCCTAACCACTAACGGGACTGATGGTAACACTCAGGGTCCTGACCCTGACCACTAACAGGACTGTTGGTAACAACAGGGTCCTGACCTACCACTAACGAATGGTAACATCAGGGTCCTGACCCTAACCACTAACGGGACTGTTGGTAGATCAGGGTCCTGACCCTAACCACTAACGGACTGTTGGTACACTAGACCTAACCACTGGACTGTTGGCAGACACTCAGGGTTCTGACCCCAACCACTAACGGGAGACCCTAACCACTAACAGGACTGTTGGTAACAGACTAACCACTAACAGGACTGTTGGTAACACTCAGGGTCCAGACCAACCACTAACGGGACTGTTGGTAGACTCAGGGTCCTGACCCTAACCACTAACAGGGACTGTTGGTAACACTGGGTTCAGACCCTAACCACTACAACAGGACTGTTGGTAGATCAACCACTGGGAAGGGACTGGACTGGTAACACTCAGGGTCAGACCCTAACCACTAGAATGGTAGATCAAGTTCAGACCAAGACTAATGGGACTGTTGGTAGATCAACAGACCAGATAGACCAAGATATCAACAACAGGGACTAGTTGGTAGATCAACAGACCAAGACTAGGGATGGTAGACTCAGGGTCAGACCAACCACTAGGGATGGTAGATCATGGCGTTCATGCAACAGACCTGACTAGACCTGGTAGAGAACAGACAACTATAGTGGACTGATATCAACAACAGACATAGTGGCTGAAGACTAGAATGGTGGCAGATCATACCACAACAGATATAGTGGCTGAGATCAACCAGACATAGACTAGAATGTGGCAGATAGACTGATATCAACAGACAGATATAATGGCAGATAGACTGATATCAACAACAGATATAGTGGCATCAACAGACCAAGATAGACTAGAATCAACAACAAGATATAATGGCAATAGACTAGAATGGTAGATCAAGTGGCAGATAGACTGACCAGACCAGATAGAATGGTAGATCAACAGACCAAGACTAGAATGGTAGATCAACAACAGACATAAGACTAGAATGGTAGATCAACAGACCAAGACTAGAATGCAGATAGATGATATCAGACAACAGAATGGTAGATCAAAGACTAGAATGGTAGATCAACAACCAAGACTAGAATGGTAGATCAGACCAAGACTAGAATGGTAGATCAACAGACCAAGACGAGAATGGTAGATCAACAGACCAAGACTAGAATGGTAGATCAACAGACCAAGACTAGAATGGTAGATCAAGACTAGAATGGTAGATCAGACCAAGACTAGAATGGTAGATCAACAGACCAAGACTAGAATGGTAGATCAACAGACCAAGACTAGAATGGTAGATCAACAGACCAAGACTAGAATGGTAGATCAACAGACCAAGACTAGAATGGTAGATCAACAGACCAAGACTAGAATGGTAGATCAACAGACCAAGACTAGAATGGTAGATCAACAGACCAAGACTAGAATGGTAGATCAACAGACCAAGACTAGAATGGTAGATCAACAGACCAAGACTAGAATGGTAGATCAACAGACCAAGACTAGAATGGTAGATCAACAGACCAAGACTAGAATGGT
Source organism: Oncorhynchus keta (assembly GCF_023373465.1). Lineage (NCBI taxonomy): Eukaryota > Metazoa > Chordata > Actinopteri > Salmoniformes > Salmonidae > Oncorhynchus > Oncorhynchus keta. The sequence continues at coordinate 43,371 of NW_026290959.1, read as the reverse complement.
AGATCAACTCAGACCAAGACTAGAATGGTAGATCAACAGACCAAGACTAGAATGGTAGATCAACAGACCAAGACTAGAATGGTAGATCAACAGACCAAGACTAGAATGGTAGATCAACAGACCAAGACTAGAATGGTAGATCAACAGACCAAGACTAGAATGGTAGATCAACAGACCAAGACTAGAATGGTAGATCAACAGACCAAGACTAGAATGGTAGATCAACAGACCAAGACTAGAATGGTAGATCAACAGACCAAGATTATAATGGTAGATCAACAGACCAAGACTAGAATGGTAGATCAACAGACCAAGACTAGAATGGTAGATCAACAGACCAAGACTAGAATGGTAGATCAACAGACCAAGATTATAATGGTAGATCAACAGACCAAGACTAGAATGGTAGATCAACAGACCAAGACTAGAATGGTAGATCAACAGACCAAGACTAGAATGGTAGATCAACAGACCAAGACTAGAATGGTAGATCAACAGACCAAGATTATAATGGTAGATCAACAGACCAAGACTAGAATGGTAGATCAACAGACCAAGACTAGAATGGTAGATCAACAGACCAAGACTAGAATGGTAGATCAACAGACCAAGATTATAATGGTAGATCAACAGACCAAGACTAGAATGGTAGATCAACAGACCAAGACTAGAATGGTAGATCAACAGACCAAGACTAGAATGGTAGATCAACAGACCAAGACCAAGACTAGAATGGTAGATCAACAGACCAAGACTAGAATGGTAGATCAGACCAAGACTAGAATGGTAGATCAACAGACCAAGACTAGAATGGTAGATCAACAGACCAAGACTAGAATGGTAGATCAACAGACCAAGACTAGAATGGTAGATCAACAGACCAAGACTATAATGGTAGATCAACAGACCAAGACTAGAATGGTAGATCAACTCAGACCAAGACTAGAATGGTAGATCAACAGACCAAGACTAGAATGGTAGATCAACAGACCAAGACTAGAATGGTAGATCAACAGACCAAGACTAGAATGGTAGATCAACAGACCAAGACTAGAATGGTAGATCAACAGACCAAGACTAGAATGGTAGATCAACAGACCAAGATTATAATGGTAGATCAACAGACCAAGACTAGAATGGTAGATCAACAGACCAAGACTAGAATGGTAGATCAACAGACCAAGATTATAATGGTAGATCAACAGACCAAGATTATAATGGTAGATCAACAGACCAAGACTAGAATGGTAGATCAACAGACCAAGATTATAATGGTAGATCAACAGACCAAGATTATAATGGTAGATCAACAGACCAAGACTAGAATGGTAGATCCTATGACTATGGACCAAGCTTTGTTCTGTAGAGTCATTTCATCAGAAGTTAGGATAAGTAAATATAGTGTGAAACTCACCAAGTTCATATCCAGGGTTGGAGAAACCAGGGCTGTGCGTCGGGTCTGGGACATTAAGGGCAGATCCACTGCCGTGTTCTTGTTGAACACGACTCTGACTGGTTTGTCAAACGTCAAGTAGCCCCCAGTATTCACCTGAAGGAAGCAGGGAGGATCATGGTCATGGAAACAGGGAGGATCATGGTCATGGAAACAGGGAGGATCATGGTCATGGAAACAGGGAGGATCATGGTCATGGAAACAGGGAGGATCATGGTCATGGAAACAGGGAGGATCATGGTCATGGAAACAGGGAGGATCATGGTCATGGAAACAGGGAGGATCATGGTCATGGAAACAGGGAGGATCATGGTCATGGAAACAGGGATCAGGATGTGTCTTCAATGACAGGCAAGAATAGTTTTTGAGCACCACTTGACATGAAAGTAGAGGCTAAATGACTTGCCTGGTGAGCAGGTACAGACACGTCAGGGAGGATCATGACTAGTAGAGGCTAAATGACTTGCCTGGTGAGCAGGTACAGACACGTCAGCTGTCCCATCGATGGTAACAGTCAACGGGGCCTGGTTGAGATTCAGGAACTTGACCTGGCCTGCCACACCTTTAGGCAGCTTGGGAAGGGTTTGCTGCAAGAACAATTAAAACGTGCCCTCTCCCTGTCACTCTCTTCTGCTCTCTCACTGTGTGTGTGGGGAGGTGTGCGTGTGTGGGGGGTGTATGTGTGTGGGGGGCATATGTGTGTGGGGGGGTGTATGTGTGTGGGGGGCATATGTGTGTGGGGGTGTGTATGTGTGGGGGGGTATGTGTGTGGGGGGTGTATGTGTGTGGGGGGTGTATGTGTGTGGGAGGTGTATGTGTGTGGGGGATGTATGTGTGTGGGGGGCATATGTGTGTGGGGGGGTGTATGTGTGTGGGGGTGTGTGTGTGTGTGGGGGGTGTATGTGTGTGGGGGGTGTATGTGTGTGGGGGGGCATATGTGTGTGGGGGCATATGTGTGTGGGGGGGGTGTATGTGTGTGGGGGGGTGTATGTGTGTGGGGGGTATGTGTGTGGGGGGGTATGTGTGTGGGGGTGTATGTGTGTGGGGGGTGTGTGTGTGTGTGGTGGGGGGTATGTGTGGGGGGTGTGTGTGGGGGGGTATGTGTGTGGGGGTGTATGTGTGTGGGGGGTGTGTGTGTGGGGGTGTATGTGGTGGGGGTGTATGTGTGTGGGTGTGTGGGGATGTGTGTGGGGGTGTATGTGTGTGGGGTGTGTGTGGGGGCGTATGTGTGTGGGGGTGTATGTGTGGGGGGTGTGGGTGTATGTGTGTGGGGGGGGTGTATGTTGGTGGGGGGGGTGTGTGTGTGTGTGGGGGGTGTGTGGGGGGTATGTGGGGTGTGGGGGGGTATGTGTGTGGGTGTGTATATGTGTGGGTGTGTATGTGTGTGGGGGGGGTGTGTGTGTGTGGGTGTGTATATATATATATATACATACTCACATCAATCTGTAACTGCAGCAGGGCAGCGGCTACAAAAGCCAACGCAGCAATCAGCATCCCTACTGTCATCCTCTTCAGAGGCCTACACAGACAGACAGACAGACAGACAGACAGACAGACAGACAGACAGACAGACAGACAGACACACAAACACACAAACACACAAACACACAGACACAGTGACTGTGTTAACATGTTTTTGTAGTCATAATGATGCAGAATATGTGTTGTATATCAGCGCAACAACCTAAGGCCCAGTCTGTGTGACTCTGTTCATACAGCAGGTCACACAACAGCGTGAGGCCCAGTCTGTGTGACTCTGTTCATACAGCAGGTCACACAACAACGTGAGGCCCAGTCTGTGTGACTCTGTTCATACAGCAGGTCACACAACAACGTGAGGCCCAGTCTGTGTGACTCTGTTAATACAGCAGGTCACACAACAACGTGAGGCCCAGTCTGTGTGACTCTGTTAATACAGCAGGTCACACAACAACGTGAGGCCCAGTCTGTGTGACTCTGTTAATACAGCAGGTCACACAACAACGTGAGGCCCAGTCTGTGTGACTCTGTTCATACCGCAGGTCACACAACAACGTGAGGCCCAGTCTGTGTGACTCTGTTAATACAGCAGGTCACACAACAACGTGAGGCCCAGTCTGTGTGACTCTGTTAATACAGCAGGTCACACAACAACGTGAGGCCCAGTCTGTGTGACTGTTAATACAGCAGGTCACACAACAACGTGAGGCCCAGTCTGTGTGACTGTTAATACAGCAGGTCACACAACAACGTGAGGCCCAGTCTGTGTGACTCTGTTCAAAAGCAGGTCACACAACAACGTGAGGCCCAGTCTGTGTGACTCTGTTCAAACAGCAGGTCACACAACAACGTGAGGCCCAGTCTGTGTGACTCTGTTCATACCGCAGGTCACACAACAACGTGAGGCCCAGTCTGTGTGACTCTGTTAATACAGCAGGTCACACAACAACGTGAGGCCCAGTCTGTGTGACTCTGTTCATACCGCAGGTCACACAACAACGTGAGGCCCAGTCTGTGTGACTCTGTTCATACAGCAGGTCACACAACAACGTGAGGCCCAGTCTGTGTGACTCTGTTAATACAGCAGGTCACACAACAACGTGAGGCCCAGTCTGTGTGACTCTGTTAATACAGCAGGTCACACAACAACATGAGGCCCAGTCTGTGTGACTCTGTTAATACAGCAGGTCACACAACAACGTGAGGCCCAGTCTGTGTGACTGTTAATACAGCAGGTCACACAACAACGTGAGGCCCAGTCTGTGTGACTGTTAATACAGCAGGTCACACAACAACGTGAGGCCCAGTCTGTGTGACTCTGTTCATACAGCAGGTCACACAACAACGTGAGGCCCAGTCTGTGTGACTCTGTTCATACAGCAGGTCACACAACAACGTGAGGCCCAGTCTGTGTGACTCTGTTCATACCACGCAGGTCACACAACAACGTGAGGCCCAGTCTGTGTGACTCTGTTAATACAGCAGGTCACACAACAACGTGAGCCCAGTCTGTGTGACTCTGTTCATACCGCAGGTCACACAACAACGTGAGGCCCAGTCTGTGTGACTCTGTTCCCTCAGCAGGTCACACAACAACGTCCCAGTCTGTGTGACTCTGTTAATACAGCAGGTCACACAACAACGTGAGGCCCAGTCTGTGTGACTCTGTTAATACAGCAGGTCACACAACAACGTGAGGCCCAGTCTGTGTGACTCTGTTAATACAGCAGGTCACACAAGAACGTGAGGCCCAGTCTGTGTGACTCTGTTCATACAGCAGGTCACACAACAACGTGAGGCCCAGTCTGTGTGACTCTGTTAATACAGCAGGTCACACAACAACGTGAGGCCCAGTCTGTGTGACTCTGTTAATACAGCAGGTCACACAACAACGTGAGGCCCAGTCTGTGTGACTCTGTTAATACAGCAGGTCACACAACAGCGTAAGGCCCAGTCTGTGTGACTCTGTTAATACAGCAGGTCACACAACAACGTGAGGCCCAGTCTGTGTGACTCTGTTAATACAGCAGGTCACACAACAATGTGAGGCCCAGTCTGTGTGACTCTGTTCATACAGCAGGTCACACAACAACGTGAGGCCCAGTCTGTGTGACTCTGTTCATACAGCAGGTCACACAACAACGTGAGGCCCAGTCTGTGTGACTCTGTTAATACAGCAGGTCACACAACAACGTGAGGCCCAGTCTGTGTGACTCTGTTCATACAGCAGGTCACACAACAACGTGAGGCCCAGTCTGTGTGACTCTGTTAATACAGCAGGTCACACAACAACGTGAGGCCCAGTCTGTGTGACTCTGTTAATACAGCAGGTCACACAACAACGTGAGGCCCAGTCTGTGTGACTCTGTTAAAACCGCAGGTCACACAACAACGTGAGGCCCAGTCTGTGTGACTCTGTTCATACAGCAGGTCACACAACAACGTGAGGCCCAGTCTGTGTGACTCTGTTAATACCGCAGGTCACACAACAACGTGAGGCCCAGTCTGTGTGACTCTGTTCATACAGCAGGTCACACAACAACGTGAGGCCCAGTCTGTGTGACTCTGTTAATACAGCAGGTCACACAACAACGTGAGGCCCAGTCTGTGTGACTCTGTTAATACAGCAGGTCACACAACAACGTGAGGCCCAGTCTGTGTAACTCTGTTAATAAAGCAGGTCACACAACAACGTGAGGCCCAGTCTGTGTGACTCTGTTAATACAGCAGGTCACACAACAACGTGAGGCCCAGTCTGTGTGACTCTGTTAATACAGCAGGTCACACAACAACGTGAGGCCCAGTCTGTGTGACTCTGTTAATACAGCAGGTCACACAACAACGTGAGGCCCAGTCTGTGTGACTGTTAATACAGCAGGTCACACAACAACGTGAGGCCCAGTCTGTGTGACTCTGTTAATACAGCAGGTCACACAACAACGTGAGGCCCAGTCTGTGTGACTCTGTTAATACAGCAGGTCACACAACAACGTGAGGCCCAGTCTGTGTGACTCTGTTAATACAGCAGGTCACACAACAACGTGAGGCCCAGTCTGAGTGACTCTGTTCATACCGCAGGTCACACAACAACGTGAGGCCCAGTCTGTGTGACTCTGTTACATCCGCAGGTCACACAACAACGTGAGGTCCAGTCTGTGGACTCTGTTAATACCGCAGGTCACACAACAACGTGAGGCCCAGTCTGTGTGACTCTGTCCCTACAACAGCAGGTCACACAACAACGTGAGGCCCAGTCTGTGTGACTCTGTTCATACTCAGGTCACACAACAACGTGAGGCCCAGTCTGTGTGACTCTGTTAATACAGCAGGTCACACAACAACGTGAGGCCCAGTCTGTGTGACTCTGTTAATACAGCAGGTCACACAACAACGTGAGGCCCAGTCTGTGTGACTGTTAATACAGCAGGTCACACAACAACGTGAGGCCCAGTCTGTGTGACTCTGTTCATACAGCAGGTCACACAACAACGTGAGGCCCAGTCTGTGTGACTCTGTTAATACAGCAGGTCACACAACAACGTGAGGCCCAGTCTGTGTGACTCTGTTCATACAGCAGGTCACACAACAACGTGAGGCCCAGTCTGTGTGACTCTGTTCATACAGCAGGTCACACAACAACGTGAGGCCCAGTCTTTGTGACTCTGATACAGTTTTTTCCAACTGCTGACACCCAACATCTTTTCATGTCACCTCTCACTCAAAGTGCAAAACTACACACCAAATATCTAAACCATAGTGCAAAACTACACACCAAATATCTAAACCATTAGTGCAAAACTACACACCGAATATCTAAACCATAGTGCAAAACTACACACAAAACTACACACCAAATATCTAAACCATTAGTGCAAAACTACACACCAAATATCTAAACCATAGTGCAAAACTACACACCAAATATCTAAACCATTAGTGCAAAACTACACACCGAATATCTAAACCATAGTGCAAAACTACACACCAAATATCTAAACCATTAGTGCAAAACTACACACGAATATCTAAACCATTAGTGCAAAACTACACACAAATATCTAAACCATTAGTGCAAAACTACACACCAAATATCTAAACCATTAGTGCAAAACTACACACCAAATATCTAAACCATTAGTGCAAAACTACACACCGAATATCTAAACCATTAGTGCAAAACTACACACCAAATATCTAAACCATTAGTGCAAAACTACACACCGAATATCTAAACCATTAGTGCAAAACTACACACCAAATATCTAAACCATTAGTGCAAAACTACACACCGAATATCTAAACCATAGTGCAAAACTACACACCGAATATCTAAACCATAGTGCATTCCTCTCTGCCTCCTTCTTTCCACTCCTCTCCTCTTTTGACCTCACCCTCTCACCTTCCCCCCCTACTCACAAGGCAGGCAATACGCTCGACCTCATCTTTACTAGATGCTGTTCTTCCACTAACCTCATTGCAACTCCCCTCCAAGTCTCCGACCACTACCTTGTATCCTTTTCCTCTCGCTCTCATCCAACACTTCCCACACTGCCCCTACTCGGATGGCGCCGTCCCAACCTTCGCTCTCTCTCCCCGCTACTCTCTCCTCTTCCATCCTATCATCTCTTCCCTCTGCTCAAACCTTCTCCAACCTATCTCCTGATTCTGCCTCTCAACCCTCCTCTCCTCCCTTTCTGCATCCTTTGACTCTCTATGTCCCCTATCCTCCAGGCCGGCTCGGGTCCTCCCCTCCCGCCTCCGTGGCTCGACGACTCATTGCGAGCTCACAGAACAGAGCTCCGGGCAGCTGAGCGGAAATGAGGAAAACTCGCCTCCCCTGCGGACCTGGCATCCTTTCACTCCCTCCTCTCTACATTTTCCTCCTCTGTCTCTGCTGCTAAAGCCACTTTCTACCACTCTAAATTCCAAGCATCTGCCTCTAACCCTAGGAAGCTCTTTATAACCTTCTCCTCCCTCCTGAATCCCTCCCCCTCCCCACCCCTCCTCCCTCTCTGCAGATGACTTCGTCAACCATTTTGAAAAGAAGGTCGACGACATCCGATCCTCGTTGCTAAGTCAAACGACACCGCTGGTTCTGCTCACACTGCCCTACCCTGTGCTCTGACCTCTTCTCCCCTCTCTCTCAGATGAAATCTCGCGTCTTGTGACGGCCGGCCGCCCAACAACCTGCCCGCTTGACCCTATCCCCTCCTCTCTTCTTCAGACCATTTCGGAGACCTTCTCCTTACAGCTCACCTCACTCATCCGTCTTCAAGAGAGCGAGAGTTGCACCCCTTCTGAAAAAACCTACTCTCGATCCCTCCGATGTCAACAACTACAGACCAGTATCCCTTCTTTCTTTTCTCTCCAAAACTCTTGAACGTGCCATCCTTTGGCCAGCTCTCCCGCTATCTCAATCAGAATGACCTTCTTGATCCAAATCAGTCAGGTTTCAAGACTAGTCATTCAACTGAGACTGCTCTTCTCTGTATCACGGAGCGCTCCGCACTGCTAAAGCTAACTCTCTCTCCTCTGCTCTCATCCTTCTAGACCTATCGGCTGCCTTCGATACTGTGAACCATCAGATCCTCCTCTCCACCCTCTCCGAGTTGGGCATCTCCGGCGCGGCCCACACTTGGATTGCGTCCTACCTGACAGGTCGCTCCTACCAGGTGGCGTGGCGAGAATCTGTCTCCTCACCACGCGCTCTCACCACTGGTGTCCCCCAGGGCTCTGTTCTAGGCCCTCTCCTATTCTCGCTATACACCAAGTCACTTGGCTCTGTCATATATATATATATGCCATTTAGCAGACGCTTTTATCCAAAGCGACTTACAGTCATGTGTGCATACATTCTACGTATGGGTGGTCCCGGGGATCGAACCCACTACCCTGGCGTTACAAGCGCCATGCTCTACCAACTGAGCTACAGGTCTCTCCTATCATTGCTATGCAGACGACACACAATTAATCTTCTCCTTTCCCCTTCTGATGACCAGGTGGCGAATCGCATCTCTGCATGTCTGGCAGACATATCAGTGTGGATGACGGATCACCACCTCAAGCTGAACCTCGGCAAGACGGAGCTGCTCTTCCTCCCGGGGAAGGACTGCCCGTTCCATGATCTCGCCATCACGGTTGACAACTCCATTGTGTCCTCCTCCCAGAGCGCTAAGAACCTTTGCGTGATCCTGGGGGTAACACCCTGTCGTTCTCAACTAACATCAAGGCGGTGGCCCGTTCCTGTAGGTTCATGCTCTACAACATCCGCAGAGTACGACCCTGCCTCACACAGGAAGCGGCGCAGGTCCTAATCCAGGCACTTGTCATCTCCCGTCTGGATTACTGCAACTCGCTGTTGGCTGGGCTCCCCTGCCTGTGCCATTAAACCCCTACAACTCATCCAGAACGCCGCAGCCCGTCTGGTGTTCAACCTTCCCAAGTTCTCTCACGTCACCCCGCTCCTCCGCTCTCTCCACTGGCTTCCAGTTGAAGCTCGCATCCGCTACAAGACCATGGTGCTTGCCTACGGAGCTGTGAGGGGGAACGGCACCTCAGTACCTCCAGGCTCTGATCAGGCCCTACACCCAAACAAGGGCACTGCGTTCATCCACCTCTGGCCTGCTCGCCTCCCTACCACTGAGGAAGTACAGTTCCCGCTCAGCCCAGTCAAAACTGTTCGCTGCTCTGGCCCCCAATGGTGGAACAAACTCCCTCACGACGCCAGGACAGCGGAGTCAATCACCACCTTCCGGAGACACCTGAAACCCCACCTCTTTATGGAATACCTAGGATAGGATAAAGTAATCCTTCTCACCCCCCCCCCCCTTAAAAGATTTAGATGCACTATTGTAAAGTGGCTGTTCCACTGGATGTCATAAGGTGAATGCACCAATTTGTAAGTCGCTCTGGATAAGAGCGTCTGCTAAATGACTTAAATGTAAATATGTAAATGTAATGTAAATGACTTTGTAGAGGTATGTATGCAACACTACATCCAGTACCTCAGACCATATTTACTCATCTGTATATCCTTTTGTCTGTTACAGAGAGTATTGGAGCTGGATGCCCATGTAATTCACCATGAATTCATTTATGTGGATGAGGTTGGCTTCAAACTCACCAAAACCAGGCGCCGCGGAAGAAATGTAATAGGACAGAGGGCAACTACCAATGTCCCTGGACAGCGTGGGGGTAATATAACTATGGACAGCGTGGGGGTAATATAACTATGGACAGCGTGGGGGTAATATAACTATGGACAGCCTGGGGGTAATATAACTATGGACAGCGTGAGGGTAATATAACTATGGACAGCGTGGGGTAATATAACTATGGACAGCGTGAGGGTAATATAACTATGGCCAGCGTGGGGGTAATATAACTATGGACAGCGTGGGGTAATATAACTATGGACAGCGTGGGGGTAATTGCATTGGTGTTTACAGTGGACTTGTTACCCCTCCATTGGTGTCTACAGTGTACTTGTTACCCCTCCATTGGTGTTTACAGTGTACTTATTACCCCTCCATTGGTGTTTACAGTGTACTTGTTACCCCTCCATTGGTGTTTACAGTGTACTTGTTACCCTCCATTGGTGTTTACAGTGTACTTGTTACCCCTCCATTGGTGTTTACAGTGTACTTGTTACCCCTCCATTGGTGTTTACAGTGTACTTGTTACCCCTCCATTGGTGTTTACAGTGTACTTGTTACCCCTCCATTGGTGTTTACAGTGTACTTGTTACCCCTCCATTGGTGTTTACAGTGTACTTGTTACCCCTCCATTGGTGTTAACAGTGTACTTGTTACTCCTCTCAGCAGATTACTTTCACTGTAGAACATTGTATTGAAATGTAGATATAAGCCTATGAAAGACCACAGAGCTTTAGATTTAGAACAACATTTTGAAGGAGATGTGAGGCATTTTGAAGGAGATGTGAGGCATTTTGTGGGAGATGTGAGGCATTTGAAGGAGATGTGAGGCATTTTGAAGGAGATGTGAGGCATTTTGAAGGAGATGTGAGGCATTTTGAAGGAGATGTGAGGCATTTTGAAGGAGATGTGAGGCATTTTGAAGGAGATGTGAGGCATTTTGAAGGAGATGTGAGGCATTTTGAAGGAGATGTGAGGCATTTTGTGGGAGATGTGAGGCATTTTGAGGAGATGTGAGGCATTTTGTGGGAGATGTGAGGCATTTTGTGGGAGATGTGAGGCATTTTGAGGGAGATGTGAGGCATTTTGAAGGAGATGTGAGGCATTTTGTGGGAGATGAGGCATTTTGTGGGAGATGTGAGGCATTTTGAGGAGATGTGAGGCATTTTGAAGGAGATGTGAGGCATTTTGAAGGAGATGTGAGGCATTTTGAAGGAGATGTGAGGCATTTTGAAGGAGATGTGAGGCATTTTGAAGGAGATGTGAGGCATTTTGAAGGAGATGTGAGGCATTTTGAAGGAGATGTGAGGCATTTTGAAGGAGATGTGAGGCATTTTGAAGGAGATGTGAGGCATTTTGAAGGAGATGTGAGGCATTTTGAAGGAGATGTGAGGCATTTTGTGGGAGATGTGAGGCATTTTGAGGGAGATGTGAGGCATTTTGAAGGAGATGTGAGGCATTTTGAAGGAGATGTGAGGCATTTTGAGGAGATGTGAGGCATTTTGTGGGAGATGTGAGGCATTTTGAAGGAGATGTGAGGCATTTTGAAGGAGATGTGAGGCATTTTGAAGGAGATGTGAGGCATTTTGAAGGAGATGTGAGGCATTTTGAGGGAGATGTGAGGCATTTTGAGGGAGATGTGAGGCATTTTGAAGGAGATGTGAGGCATTTTGAGGGAGATGTGAGGCATTTTGAAGGAGATGTGAGGCATTTTGAAGGAGATGTGAGGCATTTTGAGGGAGATGTGAGGCATTTTGTGGGAGATGTGAGGCATTTTGAAGGAGATGTGAGGCATTTTGAAGGAGATGTGAGGCATTTTGAAGGATATGTGAGGCATTTTGAAGGAGATGTGAGGCATTTTGAAGGAGATGTGAGGCATTTTGAGGAGATGTGAGGCATTTTGAAGGAGATGTGAGGCATTTTGAGGAGATGAGGCATTTTGTGGGAGATGTGAGGCATTTTGAAGGAGATGTGAGGCATTTTGAAGGAGATGTGAGGCATTTTGAAGGAGATGTGAGGCATTTTGAAGGAGATGTGAGGCATTTTGAAGGAGATGTGAGGCATTTTGTGGGAGATGTGAGGCATTTTGAAGGAGATGTGAGGCATTTTGAAGGAGATGTGAGGCATTTTGAAGGAGATGTGAGGCATTTTGTGGAGTTGTGAGGCATTTTGTGGGAGTTGTGAGGCATTTTGTGGGAGATGTGAGGCATTTTGAGGAGATGTGAGGCATTTTGAAGGAGATGTGAGGCATTTTGAAGGAGATGTGAGGCATTTTGAAGGAGATGTGAGGCATTTTGAAGGAGATGTGAGGCATTTTGAAGGAGATGTGAGGCATTTTGAGGGAGATGTGAGGCATTTTGAGGGAGATGTGAGGCATTTTGAGGGAGATGTGAGGCATTTTGAGGGAGATGTGAGGCATTTTGAGGGAGATGTGAGGCATTTTGAGGGAGATGTGAGGCATTTTGAAGGAGATGTGAGGCATTTTGAAGGAGATGTGAGGCATTTTGAAGGAGATGTGAGGCATTTTGAAGGAGATGTGAGGCATTTTGAGGGAGATGTGAGGCATTTTGAAGGAGATGTGAGGCATTTTGAGGGAGATGTGAGGCATTTTGAAGGAGATGTGAGGCATTTTGAAGGAGATGTGAGGCATTTTGAAGGAGATGTGAGGCATTTTGAAGGAGATGTGAGGCATTTTGAGGGAGATGTGAGGCATTTTGAGGGAGATGTGAGGCATTTTGAAGGAGATGTGAGGCATTTTGAAGGAGATGTGAGGCATTTTGAAGGAGATGTGAGGCATTTTGTGGGTGCCGTTTTGGGAATTGCGTGTAGAGTTTTGAAAAAAGGAGACAGTTTTTAAAACGTGTGTAAGCAGTCACACAACTCACGTAAAGTTCAGGTGGCATTTCTTTATGAGAGGGTAGACCAGGCTGTCCATGATGGGGACCAGGGCCAGGATCAGGATGGGGTTGACAGTCTGACAGACAGGAAGCAGAACATGGTAAGAGCATGTCACGCCTAGAAATTACAGTATATATTTAATCAATAAGGCCAGAGGAGGTCTGGTATATTTAATCAATAAGGCCAGAGGAGGTCTGGTATATTTAATCAATAAGGCCAGAGGAGGTCTGGTATATTTAATCAATAAGGCCAGAGGAGGTCTGGTATATTTAATCAATAAGGCCAGAGGAGGTCTGGTATATTTAATCAATAAGGCCAGAGGAGGTCTGGTATATTTAATCAATAAGGCCAGAGGAGGTCTGGTATATTTAATCAATAAGGCCAGAGGAGGTCTGGTATATTTAATCAATAAGGCCAGAGGAGGTCTGGTATATTTAATCAATAAGGCCAGAGGAGGTCTGGTATATTTCATCAATAAGGCCAGAGGAGGTCTGGTATATTTAATCAATAAGGCCAGAGGAGGTCTGGTATATTTAATCAATAAGGCCAGAGGAGGTCTGGTATATTTAATCAATAAGGCCAGAGGAGGTCTGGTATATTTAATCAATAAGGCCAGAGGAGGTCTGGTATATTTAATCAATAAGGCCAGAGGAGGTCTGGTATATTTAATCAATAAGGCCAGAGGAGGTCTGGTATATTTAATCAATAAGGCCAGAGGAGGTCTGGTATATTTAATCAATAAGGCCAGAGGAGGTCTGGTATATTTAATCAATAAGGCCAGAGGAGGTCTGGTATATTTAATAAGGCCAGAGGAGGTCTGGTATATTTAATCAATAAGGCCAGAGGAGGTCTGGTATATTTAATCAATAAGGCCAGAGGAGGTCTGGTATATTTAAGCAATAAGGCTTGTATATATAGTTAGTATAGTTAGTATATAGAGTTAATATATAGTATATAGAGTTAGTACATAGTATATAGAGTTAGTACATAGTATATAGAGTTACTATAGTTAGTATATATAGTTAGTATAATATATATAGTTAGTATATAGTATATATAGTTAGTATATAGTATATAGTTAGTATATATAGTTAGTATAGTTAGTATATATTTAGTATAGTTAGTATAGATAGTATATATAGTTTTAGTATATATAGTTAGTTAGTAGATAGTATATATAGTTAGTATTATTTAATATATATATAGTTAGCATAGTTAGTATATTTATATATAGTTAGTATATAGTTAGTATATATAGTTAGTATAGTTAATATATAAGTATATATATATATATATATATATATAGGTAGTATAGTTAGTATATATAGTTATATATGGTTTATAGAGTTAGTATATGGTTTGTATAGTTAGTATATGGTTTATAGCGTTAGTATATGGTTTGTATAGTTAGTATATATAGGTAGTATAGTTAATATATATATATATATATATAGTTAGTATATATAGTTAGTATATGGTTTATATAGTTAGTATATGGTTTATAGAGTTAGTATATGGTTTGTATAGTTAGTATATATAGTTAGCATGTGGTTAATATAGTTTGTATATGGTTTGTATAGTTAGTATATATAGTAAGTATAGTTAGTATATATAGTTAGCATGTGGTTAATATAGTTTGTATATGGTTTGTATAGTTAGTGTATATATAGTAAGTATAGTTAGTATATATAGTTAGTATAGTTAGTATATATAGTTAGTATAGTTAGTATATATAGTAAGTATATATAGTTAGCATGTGGTTATTAGAGTTCGTGTATGGTTTGTATAGTTAGTATAGTTAGTATATATAGTTAGTATAGTTAGTATATATAGTTAGCATGTGGTTAATAGAGTTTGTATATGGTTTTTATAGTTAGTATATATAGTAAGTATAGTTAGTATATATAGTTAGTATAGTTAGTATATATTATATATAGTTAGCATATGGTTTATAGAGTTTGTACATGGTTTGTATAGTTAGTATATATAGTAAGTATAGTTAGTATATATAGTTAGCATGTGGTTAATAGAGTTAGTATATGGTTTGTATAGTTAGTATAGTTAGTATATATAGTTAGTATAGTTAGTATATATAGTTAGTATAGTTAGTATATATAGTTAGCATATGGTTAATAGAGTTAGGATATGGTTTGTATAGTTAGTATAGTTAGTATATATAGTTAGTATAGTTAGTATATATAGTTAGTATAGTTAGTATATATAGTTAGTATAGTTAGTATATATAGTTAGTATAGTTAGTATATATAGTTAGCATGTGGTTATTAGAGTTAGGATATGGTTTGTATAGTTAGTATAGTTTAAGTTGTTAGCATATAAAGATAGGGGAATATATAGTTAGCATGTGGTTAATAGAGTTAGGATATGGTTTGTATAGTTAGTATATTTAGTATATATAGTTAGTATAGTTAGTATATATAGTTAGCATATGGTTAATAGAGTTAGTATATGGTTTGTATAGTTAGTATAGTTAGTATATATAGTTAGCATGTGGTTAATAGAGTTAGTATATGGTTTGTATAGTTAGTATATATAGTTAGTATAGTTAGTATATATAGTTAGCATGTGGTTAATAGAGTTAGTATATGGTTTGTATAGTTAGTATATATAGTTAGTATAGTTAGTATATATAGTTAGCATGTGGTTAATAGAGTTAGGATATGGTTTGTATAGTTAGTATAGTTAGTATATATAGTTAGTATAGTTAGTATATATAGTTAGCATATGGTTAATAGAGTTAGTATATGGTTTGTATAGTTAGTATAGTTAGTATATATAGTTAGCATGTGGTTAATAGAGTTAGTATATGGTTTGTATAGTTAGTATATATAGTTAGTATAGTTAGTATATATAGTTAGCATGTGGTTAATAGAGTTAGTATATGGTTTGTATAGTTAGTATAGTTTAACTTGTTAGCATATAAAGATAGGGGAAGTGGCTCACCTGCATCTGATCTGGCTGCACCATGAGAATTCCCTGCGGAGGAGAAACAGCAGTTAGTTACGTATGTTCCTGGGTGTCATTAATTCAGGTGAACATGTCCCTGGGTGTCATTAATTCAGGTAAACATGTTCTTGGGTGTCTTTAATTCAGGTTAACATGTTCTTGGGTGTCATTAATTCAGGTAAACATGTCCCTGGGTGTCATTAATTCAGGTAAACATGTTCTTGGGTGTCATTAATTCAGGTAAACATGTTCTTGGGTGTCATTAATTCAGGTAAACATGTCCCTGGGTGTCATTAATTTAGGTAAACATGTTCCTGGGTGTCATTAATTCAGGTAAACATGTTCTTGGGTGTCATTAATTTAGGTAAACATGTTCTTGGGTGTCATTAATGCAGGTAAACATGTTCTTGGGTGTCTTTAATTCAGGTGAACATGTCCTAGGGTGTCATTAATTTAGGTAAACATGTTCTTGGGTGTCATTAATGCAGGTAAACATGTCCCTGGGTGTCATTAATTGAGGTAAACCTGTCCTTGGGTGTCTTTAATTCAGGTGAACATGTCCTAGGGTGTCATTAATTCAGGTAAACATGTCCCTGGGTGTCATTACTTTAGGTAAACATGTTCTTGGGTGTCATTAATTTAGGTAAACATGTTCTTGGGTGTCATTAATTCAGGTGAACATGTCCTAGGGTGTCATTAATTCAGGTAAACATGTCCTTGGGTGTCATTAATTCAGGTAAACATGTCCTTGGGTGTCATTAATTTAGGTAAACATGTTCCTGGGTGTCATTAATTCAGGTAAACATGTTCTTGGGTGTCATTAATTTAGGTAAACATGTTCTTGGGTGTCATTAATGCAGGTAAACATGTTCTTGGGTGTCTTTAATTCAGGTGAACATGTCCTAGGGTGTCATTAATTTAGGTAAACATGTTCTTGGGTGTCATTAATGCAGGTAAACATGTCCCTGGGTGTCATTAATTGAGGTAAACCTGTCCTTGGGTGTCTTTAATTCAGGTGAACATGTCCTAGGGTGTCATTAATTCAGGTAAACATGTCCCTGGGTGTCATTAATTCAGGTAAACATGTCCCTGGGTGTCATTACTTTAGGTAAACATGTTCTTGGGTGTCATTAATTTAGGTAAACATGTTCTTGGGTGTCATTAATTCAGGTGAACATGTCCTAGGGTGTCATTAATTCAGGTAAACATGTCCTTGGGTGTCATTAATTCAGGTAAACATGTCCCTGGGTGTCATTAATTCAGGTAAACATGTCCTTGGGTGTCATTAATTCAGGTAAACATGTCCTAGGGTGTCATTAATTCAGGTAAACATGTCCTTGGGTGTCATTAATTCAGGTAAACATGTCCCTGGGTGTCATTAATTTAGGTAAACATGTCCTTGGGTGTCATTAATTCAGGTAAACATGTCCTAGGGTGTCATTAATTCAGGTAAACATGTCCTAGGGTGTCATTAATTCAGGTAAACATGTCCTAGGGTGTCATTAATTCAGGTAAACATGTCCTTGGGTGTCATTAATTCAGGTAAACATGTCCTTGGGTGTCATTAATTCAGGTAAACATGTCCCTGGGTGTCATTAATTCAGGTGAACATGTCCTTGGGTGTCATTAATTCAGGTGAACATGTCCTAGGGTGTCATTAATTCAGGTAAACATGTCCTAGGGTGTCATTAATTCAGGTAAACATGTTCTTGGGTGTCATTAATTTAGGTAAACATGTCCCTGGGTGTCATTAATTCAGGTAAACATGTTCTTGGGTGTCATTAATTCAGGTAAACATGTTCTTGGGTGTCATTAATTCAGGTAAACATGTCCCTGGGTGTCATTAATTTAGGTAAACATGTTCCTGGGTGTCATTAATTCAGGTAAACATGTTCTTGGGTGTCATTAATTTAGGTAAACATGTTCTTGGGTGTCATTAATGCAGGTAAACATGTTCTTGGGTGTCTTTAATTCAGGTGAACATGTCCTAGGGTGTCATTAATTCAGGTAAACATGTTCTTGGGTGTCATTAATTCAGGTTAACATGTCCCTGGGTGTCATTAATTCAGGTAAACATGTTCTTGGGTGTCATTAATTCAGGTAAACATGTTCTTGGGTGTCATTAATTCAGGTAAACATGTCCCTGGGTGTCATTAATTCAGGTAAACATGTCCCTGGGTGTCATTACTTTAGGTAAACATGTTCTTGGGTGTCATTAATTTAGGTAAACATGTTCTTGGGTGTCATTAATTCAGGTGAACATGTCCTAGGGTGTCATTAATTCAGGTAAACATGTCCCTGGGTGTCATTAATTCAGGTAAACATGTCCCTGGGTGTCATTAATTCAGGTAAACATGTCCTTTGGTGTCATTAATTCAGGTAAACATGTCCTAGGGTGTCATTAATTCAGGTAAACATGTCCTTGGGTGTCATTAATTCAGGTAAACATGTCCCTGGGTGTCATAAAATTTTGCTAAACATGTCCTTGGGTGTCATTAATTCAGGTAAACATGTCCTAGGGTGTCATTAATTCAGGTGAACATGTCCTAGGGTGTCATTAATTCAGGTAAACATGTTCTTGGGTGTCATTAATGCAGGTAAACATGTTCTTGGGTGTCTTTAATTCAGGTGAACATGTCCTAGGGTGTCATTAATTCAGGTAAACATGTCCCTGGGTGTCATTAATTCAGGTAAACATGTCCCTGGGTGTCATTACTTTAGGTAAACATGTTCTTGGGTGTCATTAATTTAGGTAAACATGTCCCTGGGTGTCATTAATTCAGGTAAACATGTCCTTGGGTGTCATTAATTCAGGTAAACATATCCCTGGGTGTCATTAATTCAGGTAAACATGTCCTTGGGTGTCATTAATTCAGGTGAACATGTCCTAGGGTGTCATTAATTCAGGTAAACATGTCCCTTGTCATTAATTCAGGTAAACATGTCCCTGGGTGTCATTACTTTAGGTGAACATGTCCTAGGGTGTCATTAATTCAGGTAAACATGTCCTAGGGTGTCATTAATTCAGGTAAAACATGTCCTAGGGTGTCATTAATTCAGGTAAACATGTCCTTGGGTGTCTTTAATTCAGGTGAACATGTCCTAGGGTGTCATTAATTCAGGTAAACATGTCCCTGGTGTCATTAATTCAGGTAAACATGTCCCTGGGTGTCATTACTTTAGGTGAACATGTCCTAGGGTGTCATTAATTCAGGTAAACATGTCCCTGGGTGTCATTACTTTAGGTAAACATGTTCTTGGGTGTCATTAATTTAGGTAAACATGTCCCTGGGTGTCATTAATTCAGGTAAACATGTTCTTGGGTGTCATTAATTCAGGTAAACATGTTCTTGGGTGTCATTAATTCAGGTAAACATGTCCCTGGGTGTCATTAATTTAGGTAAACATGTTCCTGGGTGTCATTAATTCAGGTAAACATGTTCTTGGGTGTCATTAATTTAGGTAAACATGTTCTTGGGTGTCATTAATGCAGGTAAACATGTTCTTGGGTGTCTTTAATTCAGGTGAACATGTCCTAGGGTGTCATTAATTTAGGTAAACATGTTCTTGGGTGTCATTAATGCAGGTAAACATGTCCCTGGGTGTCATTAATTGAGGTAAACCTGTCCTTGGGTGTCTTTAATTCAGGTAAACATGTTCTTGGGTGTCATTAATTCAGGTAAACATGTTCTTGGGTGTCATTAATTCAGGTAAACATGTCCCTGGGTGTCATTAATTTAGGTAAACATGTTCTTGGGTGTCATTAATTCAGGTAAACATGTTCTTGGGTGTCATTAATTCAGGTGAACATGTCCTAGGGTGTCATTAATTCAGGTAAACATGTCCCTGGGTGTCATTAATTCAGGTAAACATGTCCCTGGGTGTCATTAATTTAGGTAAACATGTCCTTGGGTGTCATTAATTCAGGTAAACATGTCCTAGGGTGTCATTAATTCAGGTAAACATGTCCTTGGGTGTCATTAATTCAGGTAAACATGTCCCTGGGTGTCATTAATTCAGGTAAACATGTCCTTGGGTGTCATTAATTCAGGTAAACATGTCCTAGGGTGTCATTAATTCAGGTGAACATGTCCTAGGGTGTCATTAATTCAGGTAAACATGTCCTAGGGTGTCATTAATTCAGGTAAACATGTCCTTGGGTGTCTTTAATTCAGGTGAACATGTCCTAGGGTGTCATTAATTCAGGTAAACATGTCCCTGGGTGTCATTAATTCAGGTAAACATGTCCCTGGGTGTCATTACTTTAGGTAAACATGTTCTTGGGTGTCATTAATTTAGGTAAACATGTCCCTGGGTGTCATTAATTCAGGTAAACATGTTCTTGGGTGTCATTAATTCAGGTAAACATGTTCTTGGGTGTCATTAATTCAGGTAAACATGTCCCTGGGTGTCATTAATTTAGGTAAACATGTTCCTGGGTGTCATTAATTCAGGTTAACATGTTCTTGGGTGTCATTAATGCAGGTAAACATGTTCTTGGGTGTCTTTAATTCAGGTGAACATGTCCTAGGGTGTCATTAATTTAGGTAAACATGTTCTTGGGTGTCATTAATGCAGGTAAACATGTCCCTGGGTGTCATTAATTGAGGTAAACCTGTCCTGGGTGTCTTTAATTCAGGTGAACATGTCCTAGGGTGTCATTAATTCAGGTAAACATGTCCCTGGGTGTCATTAATTCAGGTAAACATGTCCCTGGGTGTCATTACTTTAGGTAAACATGTTCTTGGGTGTCATTAATTTAGGTAAACATGTTCTTGGGTGTCATTAATTCAGGTGAACATGTCCTAGGGTGTCATTAATTCAGGTAAACATGTCCTTGGGTGTCATTAATTCAGGTTAACATGTTCTTGGGTGTCTTTAATTCAGGTAAACATGTCCTTGGGTGTCATTAATTTAGGTAAACATGTCCTTGGGTGTCATTAATTCAGGTAAACATGTCCTAGGGTGTCATTAATTCAGGTAAACATGTCCCTGGGTGTCATTAATTTAGGTAAACATGTCCTTGGGTGTCATTAATTCAGGTAAACATGTCCCTGGGTGTCATTAATTTAGGTAAACATGTCCTTGGGTGTCATTAATTCAGGTAAACATGTCCTAGGGTGTCATTAATTCAGGTAAACATGTATTTCGGTGTCGTTAATTCAGGTAAACATGTTCTTGGGTGTCATTAATTCAGGTAAAACATGTCCTTGGGTGTCATTAATTCAGGTAAACATGTCCTAGGGTGTCATTAATTCAGGTAAACATGTATTTGGGTGTCATTAATTCAGGTAAACATGTTCTTGGGTGTCATTAATTTAGGTAAACATGTCCTTGGGTGTCATTAATTCAGGTAAACATGTCCTAGGGTGTCATTAATTCAGGTAAACATGTCCTAGGGTGTCATTAATTCAGGTAAACATGTCCTTGGGTGTCATTAATTCAGGTAAACATGTCCTTGGGTGTCATTAATTTAGGTAAACATGTCCTAGGGTGTCATTAATTTAGGTAAACATGTTCTTGGGTGTCTTTAATTCAGGTTAACATGTTCTTGGGTGTCATTAATTCAGGTTAACATGTTCTTGGGTGTCTTTAATTCAGGTAAACATGTCCTAGGGTGTCATTAATTCAGGTAAACATGTCCTTGGGTGTCATTAATTCAGGTAAACATGTCCTTGGGTGTCATTAATTTAGGTAAACATGTCCTAGGGTGTCATTAATTTAGGTAAACATGTCCCTGGGTGTCTTTAATTCAGGTTAACATGTTCTTGGGTGTCATTAATTCAGGTAAACATGTCCTAGGGTGTCATTAATTCAGGTTAACATGTCCTAGGGTGTCATTAATTCAGGTAAACATGTCCCTGGGTGTCATTAATTCAGGTAAACATGTCCTTGGGTGTCATTAATTCAGGTAAACATGTCCCTGGGTGTCATTAATTTAGCTAAACATGTCCTTGGGTGTCATTAATTCAGGTAAACATATCCCTGGGTGTCATTAATTCAGGTAAACATGTCCCTGGGTGTCATTAATTTAGGTAAACATGTCCTTGGGTGTCATTAATTCAGGTAAACATGTCCCTGGGTGTCATTAATTTAGGTAAACATGTCCTTGGGTGTCATTAATTCAGGTAAACATGTCCTAGGTGTCATTAATTCAGGTAAACATGTATTTCGGTGTCGTTAATTCAGGTAAACATGTTCTTGGGTGTCATTAATTCAGGTAAACATGTCCTAGGGTGTCATTAATTCAGGTAAACATGTCCTTGGGTGTCATTAATTCAGGTAAACATGTTCTTGGGTGTCATTAATTTAGGTAAACATGTCCTTGGGTGTCATTAATTTAGGTAAACATGTTCTTGGGTGTCATTAATTTAGGTAAACATGTTCTTGGGTGTCATTAATTCAGGTAAACATGTCCTTGGGTGTCATTAATTTAGGTAAACATGTTCTTGGGTGTCATTAATTCAGGTAAACATGTCCTTGGGTGTCATTAATTCAGGTAAACATGTCCTTGGGTGTCATTAATTCAGGTAAACATGTCCTAGGGTGTCATTAATTCAGGTAAACATGTCCTTGGGTGTCATTAATTCAGGTAAACATGTCCCTGGGTGTCATTAATTTAGGTAAACATGTCCTTGGGTGTCATTAATTCAGGTAAACATGTCCTAGGGTGTCATTAATTCAGGTAAACATGTCCTAGGGTGTCATTAATTCAGGTAAACATGTCCTAGGGTGTCATTAATTCAGGTAAACATGTTCTTGGGTGTCTTTAATTCAGGTGAACATGTCCTAGGGTGTCATTAATTCAGGTAAACATGTCCCTGGGTGTCATTAATTCAGGTAAACATGTCCCTGGGTGTCATTACTTTAGGTAAACATGTTCTTGGGTGTCATTAATTTAGGTAAACATGTCCCTGGGTGTCATTAATTCAGGTAAACATGTTCTTGGGTGTCATTAATTCAGGTAAACATGTTCTTGGGTGTCATTAATTCAGGTAAACATGTCCCTGGGTGTCATTAATTTAGGTAAACATGTTCCTGGGTGTCATTAATTCAGGTAAACATGTTCTTGGGTGTCATTAATGCAGGTAAACATGTTCTTGGGTGTCTTTAATTCAGGTGAACATGTCCTAGGGTGTCATTAATTTAGGTAAACATGTTCTTGGGTGTCATTAATGCAGGTAAACATGTCCCTGGGTGTCATTAATTGAGGTAAACCTGTCCTTGGGTGTCTTTAATTCAGGTGAACATGTCCTAGGTGTCATTAATTCAGGTAAACATGTCCCTGGGTGTCATTAATTCAGGTAAACATGTCCCTGGGTGTCATTACTTTAGGTAAACATGTTCTTGGGTGTCATTAATTTAGGTAAACATGTTCTGGGTGTCATTAATTCAGGTGAACATGTCCTAGGGTGTCATTAATTCAGGTGAACATGTCCTTGGGTGTCATTAATTCAGGTAAACATGTCCTTGGGTGTCATTAATTCAGGTAAACATGTCCCTGGGTGTCATTAATTTAGCTAAACATGTCCTTGGGTGTCATTAATTCAGGTAAACATATCCCTGGGTGTCATTAATTCAGGTAAACATGTCCCTGGGTGTCATTAATTTAGGTAAACATGTCCTTGGGTGTCATTAATTCAGGTAAACATGTCCTTGGGTGTCATTAATTCAGGTAAACATGTCCTTGGGTGTCATTAATTCAGGTAAACATGTCCTAGGGTGTCATTAATTCAGGTAAACATGTATTTCGGTGTCGTTAATTCAGGTAAACATGTTCTTGGGTGTCATTAATTCAGGTAAACATGTCCTAGGGTGTCATTAATTCAGGTAAACATGTCCTAGGGTGTCATTAATTCAGGTAAACATGTATTTGGGTGTCGTTAATTCAGGTAAACATGTTCTTGGGTGTCATTAATTTAGGTAAACATGTCCTAGGGTGTCATTAATTCAGGTAAACATGTCCTAGGGTGTCATTAATTCAGGTAAACATGTCCTAGGGTGTCATTAATTCAGGTAAACATGTCCTTGGGTGTCATTAATTCAGGTAAACATGTCCTTGGGTGTCATTAATTTAGGTAAACATGTCCTAGGGTGTCATTAATTTAGGTAAACATGTTCTTGGGTGTCTTTAATTCAGGTTAACATGTTCTTGGGTGTCATTAATTCAGGTTAACATGTTCTTGGGTGTCTTTAATTCAGGTTAACATGTTCTTGGGTGTCATTAATTCAGGTTAACATGTTCTTGGGTGTCATTAATTCAGGTTAACATGTCCTAGGGTGTCATTAATTCAGGTAAACATGTCCTAGGGTGTCATTAATTTAGGTAAACATGTCCCTGGGTGTCTTTAATTCAGGTTAACATGTTCTTGGGTGTCATTAATTCAGTTAAACATGTCCCTGGGTGTCATTAATTCAGGTTAACATGTCCTAGGGTGTCATTAATTCAGGTAAACATGTCCCTGGGTGTCATTAATTCAGGTAAACATGTCCTTGGGTGTCATTAATTCAGGTAAACATGTCCCTGGGTGTCATTAATTTAGCTAAACATGTCCTTGGGTGTCATTAATTCAGGTAAACATGTCCCTGGGTGTCATTAATTCAGGTAAACATGTCCTTGGGTGTCATTAATTCAGGTAAACATGTCCTTGGGTGTCATTAATTTAGGTAAACATGTCCTTGGGTGTCATTAATTCAGGTAAACATGTCCTAGGGTGTCATTAATTCAGGTAAACATGTCCTAGGGTGTCATTAATTCAGGTAAACATGTATTTCGGTGTCGTTAATTCAGGTAAACATGTTCTTGGGTGTCATTAATTTAGGTAAACATGTCCTGGGGTGTCATTAATTCAGGTAAACATGTCCTAGGGTGTCATTAATTCAGGTAAACATGTCCTAGGGTGTCATTAATTCAGGTAAACATGTCCTTGGGTGTCATTAATTCAGGTAAACATGTCCTTGGGTGTCATTAATTTAGGTAAACATGTCCTAGGGTGTCATTAATTCAGGTAAACATGTCCTTGGGTGTCATTAATTTAGGTAAACATGTTCTTGGGTGTCATTAATTTAGGTAAACATGTCCTTGGGTGTCATTAATTCAGGTAAACATGTCCTTGGGTGTCATTAATTCAGGTAAACATGTCCTAGGGTGTCATTAATTCAGGTAAACATGTCCTTGGGTGTCATTAATTCAGGTAAACATGTCCCTGGGTGTCATTAATTTAGGTAAACATGTCCTTGGGTGTCATTAATTCAGGTAAACATGTCCTAGGGTGTCATTAATTCAGGTGAACATGTCCTAGGGTGTCATTAATTCAGGTAAACATGTCCTAGGGTGTCATTAATTCAGGTAAACATGTCCTTGGGTGTCTTTAATTCAGGTGAACATGTCCTAGGGTGTAATTAATTCAGGTAAACATGTCCCTGGGTGTCATTAATTCAGGTAAACATGTCCCTGGGTGTCATTACTTTAGGTAAACATGTTCTGGGTGTAATTAATTTAGGTAAACATGTCCCTGGGTGTCATTAATTCAGGTAAACATGTTCTTGGGTGTCATTAATTCAGGTAAACATGTTCTTGGGTGTCATTAATTCAGGTAAACATGTCCCTGGGTGTCATTAATTTAGGTAAACATGTTCCTGGGTGTCATTAATTCAGGTTAACATGTTCTTGGGTGTCATTAATGCAGGTAAACATGTTCTTGGGTGTCTTTAATTCAGGTGAACATGTCCTAGGGTGTCATTAATTTAGGTAAACATGTTCTTGGGTGTCATTAATGCAGGGAAACATGTCCCTGGGTGTCATTAATTGAGGTAAACCTGTCCTTGGGTGTCTTTAATTCAGGTGAACATGTCCTAGGGTGTCTTTAATTCAGGTGAACATGTCCTAGGGTGTCATTAATTCAGGTAAACATGTCCCTGGGTGTCATTACTTTAGGTAAACATGTTCTTGGGTGTCATTAATTTAGGTAAACATGTTCTTGGGTGTCATTAATTCAGGTGAACATGTCCTAGGGTGTCATTAATTCAGGTAAACATGTCCTTGGGTGTCATTAATTCAGGTAAACATGTCCTTGGGTGTCATTAATTCAGGTAAACATGTCCCTGGGTGTCATTAATTTAGGTAAACATGTCCTTGGGTGTCATTAATTCAGGTAAACATGTCCCTGGGTGTCATTAATTCAGGTAAACATGTCCTTGGGTGTCATTAATTTAGGTAAACATGTCCTTGGGTGTCATTAATTCAGGTAAACATGTCCTTGGGTGTCATTAATTCAGGTAAACATGTCCTTGGGTGTCATTAATTCAGGTAAACATGTCCTAGGGTGTCATTAATTCAGGTAAACATGTATTTCGGTGTCGTTAATTCAGGTAAACATGTTCTTGGGTGTCATTAATTTAGGTAAACATGTCCTTGGGTGTCATTAATTCAGGTAAACATGTCCTAGGGTGTCATTAATTCAGGTAAACATGTACTTGGGTGTCATTAATTCAGGTAAACATGTCCTTGGGTGTCATTAATTTAGGTAAACATGTCCTTGGGTGTCATTAATTTAGGTAAACATGTCCTTGGGTGTCATTAATTCAGGTAAACATGTCCTAGGGTGTCATTAATTCAGGTAAACATGTCCTTGGGTGTCATTAATTCAGGTAAACATGTCCTTGGGTGTCATTAATTTAGGTAAACATGTCCTAGGTGTCATTAATTTAGGTAAAAATGTTCTTGGGTGTCTTTAATTCAGGTTAACATGTTCTTGGGTGTCTTTAATTCAGGTTAACATGTTCTTGGGTGTCATTAATTCAGGTAAACATGTCCTAGGGTGTCATTAATTCAGGTAAACATGTCCTTGGGTGTCATTAATTCAGGTAAACATGTCCTTGGGTGTCATTAATTTAGGTAAACATGTCCTAGGGTGTCATTAATTTAGGTAAACATGTCCCTGGGTGTCTTTAATTCAGGTTAACATGTTCTTGGGTGTCATTAATTCAGTTAAACATGTCCCTGGGTGTCATTAATTCAGGTTAACATGTCCTAGGGTGTCATTAATTCAGGTAAACATGTCCCTGGGTGTCATTAATTCAGGTAAACATGTCCTTGGGTGTCATTAATTCAGGTAAACATGTCACTGGGTGTCATTAATTTAGCTAAACATGTCCTTGGGTGTCATTAATTCAGGTAAACATATCCCTGGGTGTCATTAATTCAGGTAAACATGTCCTTGGGTGTCATTAATTCAGGTAAACATGTCCTTGGGTGTCATTAATTCAGGTAAACATGTCCTTGGGTGTCATTAATTTAGGTAAACATGTCCTTGGGTGTCATTAATTCAGGTAAACATGTCCTAGGGTGTCATTAATTCAGGTAAACATGTATTTCGGTGTCGTTAATTCAGGTAAACATGTTCTTGGGTGTCATTAATTTAGGTAAACATGTCCTTGGGTGTCATTAATTCAGGTAAACATGTCCCTGGGTGTCATTAATTCAGGTAAACATGTATTTGGGTGTCATTAATTCAGGTAAACATGTCCTTGGGTGTCATTAATTTAGGTAAACATGTTCTGGGTGTCATTAATTTAGGTAAACATGTCCTTGGGTGTCATTAATTCAGGTAAACATGTCCTAGGGTGTCATTAATTCAGGTAAACATGTCCTTGGGTGTCATTAATTCAGGTAAACATGTCCTTGGGTGTCATTAATTTAGGTAAACATGTCCTAGGGTGTCATTAATTTAGGTAAACATGTTCTTGGGTGTCTTTAATTCAGGTTAACATGTTCTTGGGTGTCATTAATTCAGGTTAACATGTTCTTGGGTGTCTTTAATTCAGGTAAACATGTCCTAGGGTGTCATTAATTCAGGTAAACATGTCCTTGGGTGTCATTAATTCAGGTAAACATGTCCTTGGGTGTCATTAATTTAGGTAAACATGTCCTAGGGTGTCATTAATTTAGGTAAACATGTCCCTGGGTGTCTTTAATTCAGGTTAACATGTTCTTGGGTGTCATTAATTCAGGTAAACATGTCCTAGGGTGTCATTAATTCAGGTAAACATGTCCTAGGGTGTCATTAATTCAGGTAAACATGTCCCTGGGTGTCATTAATTCAGGTTAACATGTTCTTGGGTGTCATTAATTTAGGTAAACATGTCCTTGGGTGTCATTAATTCAGGTAAACATGTCCTAGGGTGTCATTAATTCAGGTAAACATGTTCTTGGGTGTCATTAATTCAGGTTAACATGTTCTTGGGTGTCTTTAATTCAGGTTAACATGTTCTTGGGTGTCATTAATTCAGGTTAACATGTTCTTGGGTGTCATTAATTCAGGTTAACATGTTCTTGGGTGTCATTAATTCAGGTTAACATGTTCTTGGGTGTCATTAATTCAGGTTAACATGTTCTTGGGTGTCATTAATTCAGGTTAACATGTTCTTGGGTGTCATTAATTCAGGTTAACATGTTCTTGGGTGTCATTAATTCAGGTTAACATGTTCTTGGGTGTCATTAATTCAGGTTAACATGTTCTTGGGTGTCATTAATTCAGGTAAACATGTCCTTGGGTGTCATTAATTCAGGTAAACATGTCCTTGGGTGTCATTAATTCAGGTAAACATGTCCTTGGGTGTCATTAATTCAGGTAAACATGTTCTTGGGTGTCATTAATTCAGGTAAACATGTCCTTGGGTGTCATTAATTCAGGTAAACATGTCCCTGGGTGTCATTAATTCAGGTAAACATGTCCCTGGGTGTCATTAATTTAGGTAAACATGTCCTTGGGTGTCATTAATTCAGGTAAACATGTCCCTGGGTGTCATTAATTTAGGTAAACATGTCCTTGGGTGTCATTAATTCAGGTAAACATGTCCTAGGGTGTCATTAATTCAGGTAAACATGTATTTCGGTGTCGTTAATTCAGGTAAACATGTTCTTGGGTGTCATTAATTCAGGTAAACATGTCCTTGGGTGTCATTAATTCAGGTAAACATGTCCTTGGGTGTCATTAATTCAGGTAAACATGTATTTGGGTGTCATTAATTCAGGTAAACATGTTCTTGGGTGTCATTAATTTAGGTAAACATGTCCTAGGGTGTCATTAATTCAGGTAAACATGTCCTAGGGTGTCATTAATTCAGGTAAACATGTCCTAGGGTGTCATTAATTCAGGTAAACATGTCCTTGGGTGTCATTAATTCAGGTAAACATGTCCTTGGGTGTCATTAATTTAGGTAAACATGTCCTAGGGTGTCATTAATTTAGGTAAACATGTTCTTGGGTGTCTTTAATTCAGGTTAACATGTTCTTGGGTGTCTTTAATTCAGGTTAACATGTTCTTGGGTGTCATTAATTCAGGTAAACATGTCCTAGGGTGTCATTAATTCAGGTAAACATGTCCTTGGGTGTCATTAATTCAGGTAAACATGTCCTTGGGTGTCATTAATTTAGGTAAACATGTCCTAGGGTGTCATTAATTTAGGTAAACATGTCCCTGGGTGTCTTTAATTCAGGTTAACATGTTCTTGGGTGTCATTAATTCAGGTAAACATGTCCTAGGGTGTCATTAATTCAGGTAAACATGTCCTTGGGTGTCATTAATTCAGGTAAACATGTCCTTGGGTGTCATTAATTCAGGTAAACATGTCCTTGGGTGTCATTAATTCAGGTAAACATGTCCTTGGGTGTCATTAATTTAGGTAAACATGTCCTAGGGTGTCATTAATTTAGGTAAACATGTCCTTGGGTGTCATTAATTCAGGTAAACATGTTCTTGGGTGTCTTTAATTCAGGTTAACATGTTCTTGGGTGTCATTAATTCAGGTTAACATGTTCTTGGGTGTCATTAATTCAGGTTAACATGTTCTTGGGTGTCATTAATTCAGGTTAACATGTTCTTGGGTGTCATTAATTCAGGTTAACATGTTCTTGGGTGTCATTAATTCAGGTAAACATGTTCTTGGGTGTCATTAATTCAGGTTAACATGTTCTTGGGTGTCATTAATTCAGGTTAACATGTTCTTGGGTGTCATTAATTCAGGTAAACATGTCCTTGGGTGTCATTAATTCAGGTAAACATGTCCTTGGGTGTCATTAATTCAGGTAAACATGTTCTTGGGTGTCATTAATTCAGGTTAACATGTTCTTGGGTGTCTTTAATTCAGGTTAACATGTTCTTGGGTGTCATTAATTCAGGTTAACATGTTCTTGGGTGTCATTAATTCAGGTTAACATGTTCTTGGGTGTCTTTAATTCAGGTTAACATGTATTTGGGTGTCATTAATTCAGGTAAACATGTCCTTGGGTGTCATTAATTTAGGTAAACATGTCCTAGGGTGTCATTAATTTAGGTAAACATGTTCTTGGGTGTCTTTAATTCAGGTTAACATGTTCTTGGGTGTCATTAATTCAGGTTAACATGTTCTTGGGTGTCATTAATTCAGGTAAACATGTCCTTGGGTGTCATTAATTCAGGTAAACATGTCCTTGGGTGTCATTAATTCAGGTAAACATGTTCTTGGGTGTCTTTAATTCAGGTTAACATGTTCTTGGGTGTCATTAATTCAGGTTAACATGTTCTTGGGTGTCATTAATTCAGGTAAACATGTCCTTGGGTGTCATTAATTC
The DNA here is from genome assembly GCF_023373465.1 of Oncorhynchus keta. Lineage (NCBI taxonomy): Eukaryota > Metazoa > Chordata > Actinopteri > Salmoniformes > Salmonidae > Oncorhynchus > Oncorhynchus keta. The sequence continues at coordinate 12,809 of NW_026290959.1, read as the reverse complement.
AGGTTAACATGTTCTTGGGTGTCATTAATTCAGGTTAACATGTTCTTGGGTGTCTTTAATTCAGGTTAACATGTTCTTGGGTGTCATTAATTCAGGTTAACATGTTCTTGGGTGTCATTAATTCAGGTTAACATGTTCTTGGGTGTCTTTAATTCAGGTAAACATGTCCTAGGGTGTCATTAATTCAGGTAAACATGTATTTCGGTGTCGTTAATTCAGGTAAACATGTTCTTGGGTGTCATTAATTTAGGTAAACATGTCCTAGGGTGTCATTAATTCAGGTAAACATGTCCTTGGGTGTCATTAATTCAGGTGAACATGTTATTGGGGTGTCATTAATTCAGGTTAACATGTTCTTGGGTGTCATTAATTCAGGTTAACATGTTCTTGGGTGTCATTAATTCAGGTTAACATGTCCTTGGGTGTCATTAATTCAGGTAAACATGTCCTTGGGTGTCATTAATTCAGGTGAACATGTTCTTGGGTGTCATTAATTCAGGTTAACATGTCCTTGGGTGTCATTAATTCAGGTTAACATGTCCTTGGGTGTCATTAATTCAGGTTAACATGTTCTTGGGTGTCATTAATTCAGGTTAACATGTTCTTGGGTGTCATTAATTCAGGTTAACATGTTCTTGGGTGTCATTAATTCAGGTGAACATGTCCTTGGGTGTCATTAATTCAGGTTAACATGTTCTTGGGTGTCATTAATTCAGGTTAACATGTTCTTGGGTGTCATTAATTCAGGTTAACATGTTCTGGGTGTCATTAATTCAGGTGAACATGTCCTTGGGTGTCATTAATTCAGGTGAACATGTCCTTGGGTGTCTTTAATATTGAATTCAAATCTAATTTGATCAATAGTAATAACCCTTATATCATTGTTGTTCCTGAGGGTTGAATTACACGTACAAAGTTTCCATCCATGTTGGTGGCCTGGAGGGTCCATCTGGAGCCCTGGGGAGGAGACACAGGAGTTTAGGAGGATCTCAACCGCCTTAAAATACTGTCTACTGCCAAGGTGTAGTCTGTGGTTCTATGGCACAGCTCAGTCTACTGCCAAGGTGTAGTCTGTGGTTCTATGGAACAGCTCAGTCTACTGCCAAGGTGTAGTCTGTGGTTCTATGGCACAGCTCAGTCTACTGCCAAGGTGTAGTCTGTGGTTCTATGGAACAGCTCAGTCTACTGCCAAGGTGTAGTCTGTGGTTCTATGGAACAGCTCAGTCTACTGCCAAGGTGTAGTCTGTGGTTCTATGGCACAGCTCAGTCTACTGCCAAGGTGTAGTCTGTGGTTCTATGGAACAGCTCAGTCTACTGCCAAGGTGTAGTCTGTGGTTCTATGGCACAGCTCAGCCTACTGCCAAGGTGTAGTCTGTGGTTCTATGGCACAGCTCAGTCTACTGCCAAGGTGTAGTCTGTGGTTCTATGGCACAGCTCAGTCTACTGCCAAGGTGTAGTCTGTGGTTCTATGGCACAGCTCACTCTACTGCCAAGGTGTAGTCTGTGGTTCTATGGCACAGCTCAGTCTACTGCCAAGGTGTAGTCTGTGGTTCTATGGAACAGCTCAGTCTACTGCCAAGGTGTAGTCTGTGGTTCTATGGCACAGCTCAGTCTACTGCCCAGGCGCTCTCTTTTGACGACTTCTGTAACCGTAAAAGCCTTGGTTTCATGCATGTTAACATTAGAAGCCTCCTCCCTAAGTTTGTTCTATTCACTGCTTTAGCACACTCTGCCAACCCGGATGTTCTAGCTGTGTCTGAATCCTGGCTTAGGAAGAATTTTAATTCCAAACTACAACATTTTCAGACAAGATAGAACTGCCAAAGGGGGCGGTGTTGCAATCTACTGCAAAGATTCTGTCCTACTATCCAGGTCTGTACCCAAACAATTTGAACTTCTACTTTTAAAAATCCACCTCTCTAAAAACAAGTCTCTCACCGTTGCCGCCTGCTATAGACCACCCTCTGCCCCCAGCTGTGCTCTGGACACATGTGAACTGATTGCCCCCCATCTATCTTCAGAGCTCGTGCTGCTAGGCGACCTAAACTGGAACATGCTTAACACCCCAGCCATCCTACAATCTAAACTTGATGCCCTCAATCTCACACAAATTATCAATGAACCTACCAGGTACCTCCCCAAAGCCTTAAACACGGGCACCCTCATAGATATCATCCTAACCAACTTCCCTTAAAATACACCTCTGCTGTCTTCAACCAAGATCTCAGCGATCACTGCCTCATTGCCAGCATCCGTAATGGGTCAGCGGTCAAATGACCTCCACTCATCACTGTCAAACGCTCCCTGAAACACTTCAGCGAGCAGGCCTTTCTAATCGACCTGGCCGGGGTATCCTGGAAGGATATTGATCTCGTCCTATCAGTAGAGGATGCCTGGATATTTTAAAAAATGCCTTCCTAACCATCTTAAATAAACATGCCCCATTCAAGAAATTTAGAACCAGGAACAGATATAGCCCTTGGTTCTCCCCAGACCTGACTGCCCTTAACCAACACAATAACATCCTATGGCGTTCTGCATTAGCATCGAACAGCCCCCGTGATATGCAGCTGTTCAGGGAAGCTAGAAACCATTATACACAGGCAGTTAAAAAAGCCAAGGCTAGGTTTTTCAAGCAGAAATTGCTTCCTGCAACACTAACTCAAAAAAGTTCTGGGACACTGTAAAGTCCATGGAGAATAAGAACACCTCCTCCCAGCTGCCCACTGCACTGAAGATAGGAAACACTGTCACCACTGATAAATCCACCATAATTGAGAATTTCAATAAGCATTTTTCTACGGCTGGCCATGCTTTCCACCTGGCTACTCCTACCCCGGTCAACAGCACTGCACCCCCAACAGCAACTCGCCCAAGCCTTCCCCATTTCTCCTTCTCCCAAATCCATTCAGCTGATGTTCTGAAAGAGCTGCAAAATCTGGACCCCTACAAATCAGCCGGGCTAGACAATCTGGACCCTTTCTTTCTAAAATTATCTGCCGAAATTGTTGCCACCCCTATTACTAGCCTGTTCAACCTCTCTTTCGTGTCGTCTGAGATTCCCAAAGATTGGAAAGCAGCTGCGGTCATCTCCCTCTTCAAAGGGGGGACGCTCTTGACCCAAACTGCTACAGACCTATACAGCTCACAGATTACTGCACCTGTACATAGCCCACCTATAATTTAGCCCAAACAACTACCTCTTTCCCAACTGTATTTAATTAATTGATTTATTTTGCTCCTTTGCACCCCATTATTTTTATTTCTACTTTGCACATTCTTCCATTGCAAAACTACCATTCCAGTGTTTTACTTGCTATATTGTATTTACTTTGCCACCATGGCCTTTTTTGCCTTTACCTCCCTTCTCACCTCATTTGCTCACGTTGTATATAGACTTGTTTATACTGTATTATTGACTGTATGTTTGTTTTACTCCATGTGTAACTCTGTGTCGTTGTATCTGTCGAACTGCTTTGCTTTTTCTTGGCCAGGTCGCAATTGTAAATGAGAACTTGTTCTCAACTTCCCTACCTGGTTAAATAAAGGTAAAATAAATAAAAATAAAATAAAAGCTCAGTCTACTGCCAAGGTGTAGTCTGTGGTTCTATGGAACAGCTCAGTCTACTGCCAAGGTGTAGTCTGTGGTTCTATGGCACAGCTCAGTCTACTGCCAAGGTGTAGTCTGTGGTTCTATGGCACAGCTCAGTCTACTGCCAAGGTGTAGTCTGTGGTTCTATGGCACAGCTCAGTCTACTGCCAAGGTGTAGTCTGTGGTTCTATGGCACAGCTCAGTCTACTGCCAAGGTGTAGTCTGTGGTTCTATGGCACAGCTCAGTCTACTGCCAAGGTGTAGTCTGTGGTTCTATGGCACAGCTCAGTCTACTGCCAAGGTGTAGTCTGTGGTTCTATGGCACAGCTCAGTCTACTGCCAAGGTGTAGTCTGTGGTTCTATGGCACAGCTCAGTCTACTGCCAAGGTGTAGTCTGTGGTTCTATGGCACAGCTCAGTCTACTGCCAAGGTGTAGTCTGTGGTTCTATGGCACAGCTCAGTCTACTGCCAAGGTGTAGTCTGTGGTTCTATGGCACAGCTCAGTCTACTGCCAAGGTGTAGTCTGTGGTTGTATGGAACAGCTCAGTCTACTGCCAAGGTGTAGTCTGTGGTTCTATGGCACAGCTCAGTCTACTGCCAAGGTGTAGTCTGTGGTTCTATGGCACAGCTCAGTCTACTGCCAAGGTGTAGTCTGTGGTTGTATGGAACAGCTCAGTCTACTGCCAAGGTGTAGTCTGTGGTTCTATGGCACAGCTCAGTCTACTGCCAAGGTGTAGTCTGTGGTTCTATGGCACAGCTCAGCCTACTGCCAAGGTGTAGTCTGTGGTTCTATGGAACAGCTCAGCCTACTGCCAAGGTGTAGTCTGTGGTTCTATGGCACAGCTCAGTCTACTGCCAAGGTGTAGTCTGTGGTTCTATGGCACAGCTCAGCCTACTGCCAAGGTGTAGTCTGTGGTTCTATGGAACAGCTCAGCCTACTGCCAAGGTGTAGTCTGTGGTTCTATGGCACAGCTCAGTCTACTGCCAAGGTGTAGTCTGTGGTTCTATGGCACAGCTCAGCCTACTGCCAAGGTGTAGTCTGTGGTTCTACGGAACAGCTCAGTCTACTGCCAAGGTGTAGTATGTGGTTCTACGGCACATCTCAGTCTACTGCCAAGGTGTAGTCTGTGGTTGTATGGAACAGCTCAGTCTTCTGCCAAGGTGTAGTCTGTGGTTCTATGGCACAGCTCAGTCTACTGCCAAGGTGTAGTCTGTAGTTCTATGGCACAGCTCAGCCTACTGCCAAGGTGTAGTCTGTGGTTCTATGGAACAGCTCAGCCTACTGCCAAGGTGTAGTCTGTGGTTCTATGGCACAGCTCAGTCTACTGCCAAGGTGTAGTCTGTGGTTCTATGGCACAGCTCAGCCTACTGCCAAGGTGTAGTCTGTGGTTCTACGGAACAGCTCAGTCTACTGCCAAGGTGTAGTATGTGGTTCTACGGCACATCTCAGTCTACTGCCAAGGTGTAGTCTGTGGTTGTATGGAACAGCTCAGTCTACTGCCAAGGTGTAGTCTGTGGTTCTATGGCACAGCTCAGTCTACTGCCAAGGTGTAGTCTGTAGTTCTATGGCACAGCTCAGTCTACTGCCAAGGTGTAGTCTGTGGTTCTATGGCACAGCTCAGTCTACTGCCAAGGTGTAGTCTGTAGTTCTATGGCACAGCTCAGTCTACTGCCAAGGTGTAGTCTGTGGTTCTATGGCACAGCTCTTGTCTACAAAGTATCCTTGAAATCTAGCAGGGCTGTTTTGGGTTAGGGGTTAGGGTGAGTAGTGTTAGGGGTTAGGGTGAGTAGTCTTAGGGGTTAGGGGTTAGGGGTTAGGGTGAGTAGTGTTAGGGGTTAGGGTGAGTAGTCTTAGGGGTTAGGGGTTAGGGGTTAGGGGTTAGGGGTTAGGGGTTATGGTGAGTAGTCTTAGGGGTTATGGGTTAGGGTGAGTAGTCTTAGGGGTTAGGGTGAGTAATCTTAGGGGTTAGGGTGAGTAGTCTTAGGGGTTAGGGGTTAAGGTGAGTAGTATTAGGGGTTAGGGATTATGGTGAGTCGTCTTGGGGGTTAGGGGTTAGGGTGAGTAGTCTTATAGGGTTAGGGGTTAGGGTTAGGGGGGTTAGGGGTTAGAATGCCACTGAGTAGCACGTTCAGAAATGGGTTAAGGTTAGGGGTTAGGGGTTAGGGGTTAGAATCCCACGTTCAGAAATGGGTTAGGGTTAGGGATTAGGGTTAGGGTTAGTGTTAGGGATTAGGTTAGGGATTAGGGGTTAGGGGTTAGGGTTAGGGTTAGGGATTAGGGTTAGGGGTTAGGGGTTAGAATGCCACTGAGTAGCACGTTCAGAAATGGGTTAAGGTTAGGGTTAGGGGTTAGGGGTTAGAATCCCACGTTCAGAAATGGGTTAGGGTTAGGGGTTAGGGGTTAGGGGTTAGGGGTTAGAATCCCACGTTCAGAAATGGGTTAGGGTTAGGGATTAGGGTTAGGGGTTAGAATCCCACGTTCAGAAATGGGTTAGGGTTAGGGATTAGGGTTAGGGGTTAGGGGTTAGAATCCCACGTTCAGAAATGGGTTAGGGTTAGGGATTAGGGTTAGGGGTTAGAATCCCACGTTCAGAAATGGGTTAGGGTTAGGGATTAGGGTTAGGGGTTAGAATCCCACGTTCAGAAATGGGTTAGGGTTAGGGGTTAGGGTTTAGGGGTTAGGGGTTAGAATGCCACTGAGTAGCACGTTCAGAAATGGGTTAAGGTTAGGGGTTAGGGTTTAGGGGTTAGGGTTAGGGGTTAGAATCCCACGTTCAGAAATGGGTTAGGGTTAGGGATTAGGTTAGGGGTTAGGGGTTAGAATGCCACTGAGTAGCACGTTCAGAAATGGGTTAAGGTTAGGGTTAGGGTTTAGAATCCCACGTTCAGAAATGGGTTAGGGGTTAGAATCCCACGTTCAGAAATGGGTTAGGGATTAGAATCCCACGTTCAGAAATGGGTTAGGGTTAGGGGTTAGGGTTTAGGGGTTAGGGGTTAGAATCCCACGTTCAGAAATGGGTTAGGGTTAGGGATTAGGGGTTAGAATCCCACGTTCAGAAATGGGTTAGGGGTTAGAATCCCACGTTCAGAAATGGGTTAGGGGTTAGGGATTAGGGTTAGGGTTAGTGTTAGGGATTAGGGTTAGGGGTTAGGTTAGGGTTAGGGATTAGGGTTAGGGGTTAGGGGTTAGAATCCCACGTTCAGAAATGGGTTAAGGTTAGGGGTTAGGGGTTAGGGTTAGTGTTAGGGGTTAGGGTTAGTGTTAGGGGTTAGAATGCTACTGAGTAGCACGTTCAGAAATGGGTTAGTGTTAGGGATTAGGGTTAGGGTTAGGGTTAGTGTTAGGGGTTAGGGTTAGGGTTAGGGTTAGGGTTAGTGTTAGGGGTTAGGGTTAGGGTTAGGGTTAGTGTTAGGGGTTAGGGTTAGGGTTAGTGTTAGGGGTTAGTGTTAGGGGTTAGGGTTAGGGTTAGGGGTTAGTGTTAGGGGTTAGGGGTTAGGGTTAGGGTTAGGTTAGGGGTTAGGGTTAGGCCAGGCCAGGGTTAGGGTTAGGGGTTAGGGGCCAGGGGTTAGGCCAGGCCAGGGGTTAGGCCAGGGCCAGTTAGGGTTAGGGGGTTAGGGGGTTAGGCCAGGCCAGGGGCCAGGGGCCAGGGTTAGGGTTAGGGTTAGGCCAGGGTTAGGGCCAGGCCAGGCTAGGGTTAGGGTTAGGGGTTAGGGTTAGTGTTAGGGTTAGGGTTAGGGTTAGGGTTAGTGTTAGGGTTAGGGGTTAGTGTTAGGGGTTAGGGTTAGTGTTAGGGGTTAGGGTTAGTGTTAAGGGTTAAGGGTTAGGGGTTAGAATCCCACGTTCAGAAATGGCAACAAAAGACAGTCAACAAATAAATCATAAGGAAGAAGGTTTTGAAGTGATACAGATCTCTCCTGTATCTAGGAGATATAACAAAGCTCAGGCAATATAAATATATATATATCATTTTCTTTACACATATTTAACCCCATTTTGTGGGTAGTTTCAAATCTACCTCCATAATTCCATACATTTTTCAAACCAGGACCGGGTACCTTCAGATGAGAAGTGTCTCATGGTCTGCCAAACAGCGCTCTCGCTCTGCCAACTCTTTCACTGCCGATGCAGAACATCGGCGGACGATTGGATTGGATTGAGACGCAGCCAAAAATATATCTATCTCAAATTGATATCTGTACCATAAACAGATCTGTCTAGCTGAAACTGATCTCTCTAGCTGAAACTGAGTACTTCCGGCGCCGACAGAGATGGCCGCCCGCTCGCGTTCCTAGGAAACTATGCAGTTTTTTGTTTTTTACGTGTTATTTCTTACATTAGTACCCCAGGTCATCTTAGGTTTCATTACATACAGTCGAGAAGAACTACTGAACATAAGAGCAGCGTCAACTCACCATCAGTACGACCAAGAATATGACTTTCGCGAAGCGGATCCTGTGTTCTGCCTTTCACCCAGGACAACGGAATGGATCCCAGCCGGCGACCCAAAAAAACGACTTCGTAAAAGGGGGAAACGGAGCGGTCTTCTGGTCAGACTCCGGAGACGGGCACATCGTGCACCACTCCCTAGCATTCTTCTCGCCAATGTCCACTCTCTTGACAATAAGGTTGATGAAATCCGAGCAAGGGTAGCATTCCAGAGGGACATCAGAGACTGTAACGTTCTTTGCTTCACGAAAACATGGCTCACTGGAGAGACACTATCGGTGCAGCCAACTGGTTTCTCCACGCATCGCGCAGACAGAAACAAACATCTTTCTGGTAAGAAGAGGGGCGGGGGCGTATGCTTCATGGTTAACGTGACGTGGTGTGATCATAACAACATACAGGTACTCAAGTCCTTCTGTTCACCTGATTTAGAATTCCTCACAATCAAATGTAGACCGCATTATCTACCAAGGGAATTCTCTTCGATTATAATCACAGCCGTATATATCCCCCCCCAAGCAGACACATCGATGGCTCTGAACAAACTTTATTTGACTCTTTGCAAACTGGAATCCATTTATCCGGAGGCTGCATTCATTGTAGCTGGGGATTTTAACAAGGCTAATCTGAAAACAAGACTCCCTAAATTTTATCAGCATATCGATTGCGCAACCAGGGCTGGAAAAATCTTGGATCACTGCTATTCTAACTTCCGCGACGCATATAAGGCCCTGCCCCGCCCTCCTTTCGGAAAAGCTGACCACGACTCCATTTTAGTTTCTGCCTACAGACAGAAACTAAAACAAGAAGCTCCCGCGCTGAGGTCTGTTCAACGCTGGTCCGACCAATCTGATTCCACACTCCAAGACTGCTTCCATCACGTGGACTGGGATATGTTTCGTATTGCGTCAGACAACAACATTGACGAATACGCTGATTCGGTGAGCGAGTTCATTAGAACGTGCGTTGAAGATGTTGTTCCCATAGCAACGATTAAAACATTCCCAAACCAGAAATCGTGGATTGATGGCAGTATTCGCGTGAAACTGAAAGCCAGAACCACTGCTTTTAATCAGGGTAAGGTGACCGGAAACATGACCGAATACAAACAGTGTAGCTATTCCTCCGCAAGGCAATCAAACAAGCTAAGCATCAGTATAGAAACAAAGTAGAATCTCAATTCAACAGCTCAGACACAAGAGGTATGTGGCAGGGTCTACAGTCAATCAAGGATTACAAAAAGAAAAACCAGCCCCGTCATGGACCAGGATGTCTTGCTCCCAGGCAGACTAAATAACTTTTTGCCCGCTTTGAGGACAATACATTGCCACTGACACGGCCCGCAACTAAAACATGCGGACTCTCCTTCACTGCAGCCGACGTGAGGAAAACATTTAAACGTGTTAACCCTCGCAAGGCTGCAGGCCCAGAAGGCATCCCCAGCCGCGCCCTCAGAGCATGCGCAGACCAGCTGGCTGGTGTGTTTACGGACATATTCAATCAATCCCTATCCCAGTCTGCTGTTCCCACATGCTTCAAGAGGGCCACCATTGTTCCTGTTCCCAAGAAGGCTAAGGTAACTGAGTAGCACTCACTTCCGTCATCATGAAGTGCTTTGAGAGACTATGCAATCTCAACCACACTGCACACTGCCCTAACCCATCTGGACAAGAGGAATACCTATGAGAGAATGCTGTTCATCGACTACAGCTCGGCATTCAACACCATAGTACCCTCCAAGCTCGTCATCAAGCTCGAGACCCTGGGTCTCGACCCCGCCCTGTGCAACTGGGTACTGGACTTCCTGACGGGCCGCCCCCAGGTGGTGAGGGTAGGCAACAACATTTCCACCCCGCTGATCCTCAACACTGGGGCCCCACAAGGGTGCGTTCTGAGCCCTCTCCTGTACTCCCTGTTCACCCACGACTGCGTGGACACGCACGCCTCCAACTCAATAAATCAAGTTTGCGGACGACACAACAGTTTGAGGCTTGATTACCAACAACGACGAGACGGCCTACAGGGAGGAGGTGAGGGCCCTCGGAGTGTGGTGTCAGGAAAATAACCTCACACTCAACGTCAACAAAACTAAGGAGATGATTGTGGACTTCAGGAAACAGCAGAGGGAACACCCTCCTATCCACATCAATGGAACAGTAGTGGAGAGGGTAGTAAGTTTTAAGTTCCTCGGCGTACACATCACAGACAAACTGAATTGGTCCACCCACACAGACAGCATCGTGAAGAAGGCGCAGCAGCGCCTCTTCAACCTCAGGAGGCTGAAGAAATTTGGCTTGTCACCAAAAGCACTCACAAACTTCTACAGATGCACAATTGAGAGCATCCTGTCGGGCTATATCACCGCCTGGTACGGCAACTGCTCCGCCCACAACCGTAAGGCTCTCCAGAGGGTAGTGATGCACAACGCATCACCGGGGGCAAAATACCTGCCCTCCAGGACACCGACACCACCCGATGTCACAGGAAGGCCATAAAGATCATCAGGGACAACAACCACCCGAGCCACTGCCTGTTCACCCCGCTATCATCCAGAAGGCGAGGTCAGTACAGGTGCATCAAAGCTGGGACCGAGAGACTGAAAACAGCTTCTATCTCAAGGCCATCAGACTGTTAAACAGCCACAACTAACATTGAGTGGCTGCTGCCAACACACTGACTCAACTCCAGCCACTTTAATAATGGGAATTGATGGGAAATGAAGTAAAATATATCACTAGCCACTTTAAACAATGCTACCTAATATAATGTTTACATACCCTACATTATTCATCTCATATGTATATGTATATACTGTACTCTATATAATTTACTGCATCTTTATGTAGTACATGTATCACTAGCCACTTTAACTATGCCACTTTGTTTACATACTCATCTCATATGTATATACTGCACTCAATACCATCTACTGTATCTTGCCTATGCTGCTCTGTACCATCACTCATTCATGTATCTTTATGTACATATTCTTTATCCCCTTACACTTGTGTCTATAAGGTAGTAGTTTTGGAATTGTTAGCTAGATTACTTGTTGGTTATTACTGCATTGTCGGAACTAGAAGCACAAGCACTCGCATTAATATCTGCTAACCATATGTATGTGACAAATAAAATTTGATTTGATTTGATCTGTCTAGCTGAAACAGATATCTCTTGCTGAAACAGATATCTCTTGCTGAAACAGATCTATCTAGCTGAAATTGATCTGTCTAGCTGAAACTGATCTCTAGCTGAAACTGATCTGTCTAGCTGAAACTGATCTGTCTAGCTGAAACTGATCTGTCTAGCTGAAACAGATCCCTCTAGCTGAAACTGATCTGTCTAGCTGAAACTGATCTGTCTAGCTGAAACTGATCTGTCTAGCTGAAACAGATCTGTCTAGCTGAAACAGATCCCTCTAGCTGAAACTGATCTGTCTAGCTGAAACTGATCTGTCTGGCTGAAACAGATCTGTCTAGCTGAAACAGATCCCTCTAGCTGAAACTGATCTGTCTAGCTGAAACTGATCTGTCTAGCTGAAACTGATCTGTCTAGCTGAAACAGATCCCTCTAGCTGAAACCGATCTGTCTAGCTGAAACTGATCTGTCTAGCTGAAACTGATCTGTCTAGCTGAAACAGATCTCTCTAGCTGAAACAGATCTCTCTAGCGGAAACAGATATCTCTAGATTAAACTGACACATTTTGATGGGGATTTTTTCATTATGTTACTTGGTTCCATGTTACTTGGTTCCATCCATCTAGATGGGTTTAGGGTTAGGGTTCTTACCTGTTGGTCAAACAGAGTCCAGAACATGGGAAGGGGGATGTAGAGAAACAGAACCTTCAGCACCATCTTCACCTGGGCCACCAGCAATTTCTGGAGGAGAGGAGGAAGAAAGTGGAGGACGGGCAGGAGGAGGAGAGGGAGAGAAGGAGGAGGAGAGAGGAGGACAGGAAGAGGAGAGAGAAGAAAGGAGAGGAGGAGGAGGAGGAGGAGGAGGAGGAGGGAGGAGGAGGAGGAGGAGAGCAGAAAGGAGAGGAGGAGGAGAGCAGAGAGGAGAGAGGAGGATGGGAGGAGGAGGAGAGAGGAGGATGGGAGAAGGAGGAGAGCAGAAAGGAGAGGAGGAGGACGGGGAGGAGGAGGAGAGCAGAGAGGAGAGGGGAAAGAGAGAGGACGGGAGGAGGAGAGAGGAGAGAAGGGAAAGGAGAGAGGAGGATGGGAGGAGGATGAGAGCAGAAAGGAGGAGGAGGAGAGAGAAGGAGAGCAGAGAGGAGAGAAGAAGGAGGAAGAAGAGGAGAGGAAGGATTTATTATTGAGTTCTCTGTGTTGTAAACATCCTTCAGTTGACTTTCATTTTCAACAGTTTTATGAACTGCTAATTTGGTAGTGCTGGTTTTGCCATTGACCAATGAACATGGCCCTACGTCATATTTCTCATCGGCCCAGTCCATCCAGTGTTCTCTCTTAGGGAACGTCTTGCTGCGATGCCTGAAGCGGTTCTTTATGGCAAACTAGAGAGGAGCGAAAGAACACAAAAACACTTAATAGCTCTGCTGAAAACCAGATTTTGTTGTTGAATATCACATTCACTTCCTGTAGAGCTTCACATGGAAAGATATGACACTGTAAGTATTCTTCTGTCTGTATGGTATTTGACTGTCTCATCCCTTACTGTCTGTGTGTTATTAGACTGTCTCATCCCTTACTGTCTGTATGTTACTAGACTGTCTCATCCCTTACTGTCTGTATGTTACTAGACTGTCTCAT